>NW_023995297.1:52500-85000 GCF_015586225.1 Lucilia sericata
TCTAGTTCAGTTCAAGTTCAGTTCTAGTTCAGTTCTAGTTCAGTTCTAGTTCAGTTCTAGTTCAGTTCTAGTTCAGTTCTAGTTCAGTTCTAGTTCAGTTCTAGTTCAGTTCTAGTTCAGTTCTAGTTCATTTCTAGTTCAGTTCTGGTTCAGTTCTACTTCAGTTCTACTTCAGTTCTAGTTCAGTTCTAGTTCAGTTCTAGTTCAGCTCTAGTTCAGTTATAGTTCAGTTCTAGTTCAGTTCTAGTTCAGTTCTAGTTCTGTTCTAGTTCAGTTCTAGTTCAGTTCTAGTTCTGTTCTAGTTCTGTTCTAGTTCAGTTCTAGTTCTGTTCTAGTTCAGTTCTAGTTCAGTTCTAGTTCATTTCTAGTACAGTTCTAGTTCAGTTCTAGTTCAGTTCTAGTTCAGTTCTAGTTCAGTTCTAGTTTAGTTCTAGTTAAGTTCAAGTTCAGTTCTAGTTCAGTTCTAGTTCAGTTCTAGTTCAGTTCTAGTTCAGTTCTAGTTCAGTTCTAGTTCAGTTCTAGTTCAGTTCTAGTTCAGTTCTAGTTCAGTTCTAGTTCAGTTCTAGTTCAGTTCTAGTTCAGTTCTAGTTCAGTTCTAGTTCAGTTCTAGTTCAGTTCTAGTTCAGTTCTAGTTCTGTTCTAGTTCTGTTCTAGTTCTGTTCTAGTTCTGTTCTAGTTCAGTAGTAGTTCAGTTCTAGTTCAGTTCTAGTTCAGTTCTAGTTCAGTTCTAGTTCAGTTCTAGTTCAGTTCTAGTTCAGTTCTAGTTCAGTTCTAGTTCAGTTCTAGTTCAGTTCTAGTTCAGTTCTAGTTCAGTTCTAGTTCAGTTCTAGTTCAGTTCTAGTTCAGTTCTAGTTAAGTTTTAGTTCAGTTCTAGTTCAGTTCTAGTTCAGCTCTAGTTCAGTTCTAGTTCAGTTCTAGTTCTGTTCTAGTTCAGTTCTAGTTCAGTCCTACGTTAGTTCTAGTTCAGTCCTAGGTTAGTTCTAGTTCAGTTCTAGTTCAGTTCTAGTTCAGTTCTAGTTCTAGTTCAGTTCTAGTTCAGTTCTAGTTCTAGTTCAGTTCTAGTTCAGTTCTAGTTCTAGTTCAGTTCTAGTTCAGTTCTAGTTCAGTTCTAGTTCAGTTCTAGTTCAGTTCTAGTTCAGTTCTAGTTCAGTTCTAGTTCAGTTCTAGTTCAGTCCTAGTTCAGTTCTAGTTCAGTTCTAGTTCAGTTCTAGTTCAGTTCTAGTTCAGTTCTAGTTTAGTTCTGGTTCAGTACTACTACAATTCTAGTTAAGTTCGATGACAACATAAAGCACTCTAACATTATTATTCTATTTCTACCCCTCCATCGTTTAGAAAGAAGAATTCCTCTCCCTGGTAACTCTCAACATTTTGAATACTTCACAAAACATTATCTTATGTTTGGGCCTACTGTGCGGCTCCATGCTGTGTGTATATCTTGTGGTTCATCATCAAACTTTAACTGTGGGTGATTTTGTACTCTTCTTCACCTATTTAATGGATCTTTATATGCCACTCAATTGGTTTGGCACCTATTATCGTGCCATACAAAAGAATTTTGTTGATATGGAGAATATGTTTGAATTACTTAAGGAAGAAGAGGAAATAGTTAATGCTCCTGGCTGTGGTCCTCTACTAACCATGGGTGGTGGCATACAATTTAAAGATGTCAGCTTTGGTTATTCACCCGAAAAGCTAGTACTTAAAAATGTTTCATTTAAAGTACCAGCTGGTAAGACTGTGGCTATTGTTGGTCCTTCGGGTGCAGGTAAAAGTACTATTGTACGTTTGCTCTTCCGTTTCTATGATGTACAATCCGGCGCTATATTAATTGATGGTCAAGATATTAAATTGGTTACCCAGGAAAGTTTAAGACAGGCTATAGGTGTAGTGCCCCAGGATACGGTTTTGTTTAACAACACCGTTTTCTATAATATCGAATATGGTAAAATAGGTGCCACAGCTGATGAGGTCTATGAGGCTGCGCGCATGGCAGACATACATGATCGTATTCTCAGTTTCCCCGATCGTTATGAAACTAAGGTGGGTGAACGTGGTCTACGCTTGAGTGGTGGCGAAAAACAAAGAATAGCGATAGCTAGAACTTTACTGAAAGCTCCTGCCTTAGTACTACTAGATGAGGCAACTTCCGCTTTGGACACTAATACTGAAAGAAACATACAGGCTGCTTTACATCGTGTCTGCTCCAATAGAACCACCATTATTATTGCCCATAGATTATCCACTATTATACATGCTGACGAGATATTGGTATTGAAGGAAGGCTCCATAGCCGAAAGAGGTCGTCATGAAGATTTGCTAATGAAAGAAAATGGCCTCTATGCTCAAATGTGGCAGCAACAATTGAAAAATCTAGACGCTCCCTCCTCATCTTCAGAAAATTTGGAAGAGAAAGCTAAAACTAATGGTGGCGGTAATGCATCTGCTTATTTAAGAGCTGGCCATGCTCATGGTGGCGCTCATTAGTGTAATTAAAAAAAAACTTAACTTTAATATTAAATGAAATGGAACAAATATATTTGAATGTTTATATTTTTGTATAATTGGTTTTTGTAACAAAAAAATTAATGTTTAACTATTAAAGTTAATGTGATTTAGGGATGCTGTATATTGAACCAAAATAAACATCAAGCTGTATAATAAGTTTATAGAAAAAATTCATAATGAAATAAAAACAGAAATAAAAGAACTTACTATTTTATAATTTAAGATTTAGGCTAATTTTTAAATAAAATGCAAAGCTATAAAAAAGAACTTTCAAAAGTTTTAAAAATAATTTACAAACGGTATTTTAATTTAAAAGCATGTTGCTAAGAACTTTCATATTTCGTTGAACAAATTTGGGACTAGAACTGAACTAAAACTGAACTAGAACTGAACTAAAACTGAACTAAAACTGAACTAGAACTGAACTAGAACTGAACTAGCACTGAACTAGAACTGAACTAGAACTAAACTAGAATTAAACTAGAACTGAACTATAACTGAACTAGAACTGCACTAGAACTGAACTAAAACTGAACTAGAACTGAACTAAAATTAAACTAGAACTGAACTAGCACTGAACAAGAACTGAACTAAATTCGCTCTTGTTTAACAGTTATCAACACCCTGTATGTATATTTTTAGTTCCATTATTTTCTTTATCTTCTAATACGACTTTAATTTGCTGCGCCATACTGGCTGGCGAGCAGGCTGGCTGGCTGGCTGACTAACGGACTAACTCGAATTGTAATACAATGGGTTTTTTTCATTGGATTTTCTCAACTCAGGCAAAAACGCACAAACAAACAGCATAACGTTTAGTTTAATGACTTCACACAGATTGGGACTGCAAAAAGTGCATCATGCAACAATAGTAAACATATGCAACACACACAAATTCATGTGTGTGTGCGTCTGTGTATCTTTCTTCCTCCGGGTTTTATTACTTAATCTACATGAACTTGAAGCTGATAATGAATTGTAATCACACTGGCCTCAAACTCTTACTCGCTCTCACAGATGGGCAGACAGACAATATAGAAGCAACTGGCAACAATGAAGTTGAAATTTTTAAAGAAAAAAAAAAAACCCGATCATTAAGAAAATCCAAGCCCTTCTTGAGAATATCAGCAGCCGCAATCACAAATGGATGAAGGAAAAGTGCACACCACTCACACTTATGCAGAAAGGCAAAATGACGGACACATAGAAAAAATAATAATTTTAAAATTATTTAAATAAATTAATTTAAATGGTCAGTTACTTTTAGAAATTTCAAAAAAGAGCGAAAATGATAACGTGCTGGGAGAGGAAAATGAGAGAAAATATTAATAGGCATAATCAGACATGGAAAATTTAAAATTTTAAACTAGACTAAAGCCGAGACCAGACTATAGACTATATTATAGACTAGAGTATAAACTAGACTATAGACTAGACTATAGACTAGACTAAAGACTAGACTAAAGACTAGACTATGGACTAGACTATAGACTAGACTATAGACTGGACTATAGACTAGACTATAGACTAGACTATAGACTATACTATAGACTATACTATAGACTAGACTATAGACTAGACTATAGACTATCCTATAGACTATACTATAGACTATACTATAGACTATACTATAGACTAGACTATAGACGATACTATAGACTATACTATAGACTATACTATAGACTAGACTATAGACTAGACTATAGACTAGACTATAGACCAGACTATAGACTAGACTATAAACTAGACTATAGACTAGACTATAGACAAGACTATAGACTAGACTATAGACTAGACTATAGACTAGACTATAGACTATACTATAGACTAGACTATAGACTAGACTATAGACTAGATTATAGACTAGACTATAGACTAGACTGACTAGACTATAGACTAGACTATAGACTAGACTATAGACTAGACTATAGACTAGACTATAGACTAGACTATAGACTAGACTATAGACTAGACTATAGACTATAGACTAGACTATAGACTAGACTATAGACTAGACTATAGACTAGACTATAGACTAGACTATAGACTAGACTAGACTATAGACTAGACTATAGACTAGACTATAGACTAGACTATAGACTAGACTAGACTATAGACTAGACTATAGACTAGACTATAGACTAGACTATAGACTAGACTATAGACTAGACTTATAGACTAGACTATAGACTAGACTATAGACTATACTATAGACTAGACTATAGACTAGACTATAGATTAGACTATAGACTAGACTATAGACTAGACTATAGACTAGACTATAGACTAGATTATAGACTAGACTATAGACTAGACTATAGACTAGACTATAGACTAGACTATAGACTAGACTATAGACTAGACTATAGACTAGACTATAGACTAGACTATAGACTAGACTATAGACTAGACTATAGACTAGACTATAGACTAGACTATAGACTAGACTATAGACTAGACTATAGACTAGACTATAGACTAGACTATAGACTAGACTATAGACTAGACTATAGACTAGACTATAGACTAGACTATAGACTAGACTATAGACTAGACTATAGACTAGACTATAGAGCTAGACTATAGACTAGACTATAGACTAGACTATAGACTATACTAGTAGACTATACTATAGACTAGACTATAGACTAGACTATAGACTATACTATAGACTAGACTATAGACTAGACTATAGACTATAGACTAGACTATAGACTAGACTATAGACTATAGACTAGACTAGACTATAGACTAGACTATAGACTAGACTATAGACTAGACTATAGACTAGACTATAGACTAGACTATAGACTAGATTATAGACCAGACTATAGACTAGACTATAAACTAGACTATAGACTAGACTATAGACTAGACTATAGACAAGACTATAGACTAGACTATAGACTAGACTATAGACTAAGACTATAGACTAGAATAGACAGACTAGAGACTAGACTATAGACTAATACTATAGACTAGACTAAGACTAGACTATAGACTAGACTATAGACTAGACTATAGACTAGACTATAGACTAGACTAAAGACTAGACTATAGACTAGACTATAGACTAGACTATAGACAAGACTATAGACAAGACTGTAGACTAGACTATAGACTAGACTATAGACTATAATATAGACTATACTATAGACTAGACTATAGACTAGATTATAGACTATACTATAGCTATACTATAGACTAGACTATAGACCAGACTATAGACTAAACTATAGACTAGACTATAGACTAGACTATAGACTAGACTATAGACTAGACTATAGACTAGACTATAGACTAGACTATAGACTAGACTATAGACTAGACTATAGACTAGACTATTACTATACTATGACTATACTATAGACTAGACTATAGACTATACTATAGACTAGACTATAGACTAGACTATAGACTAGACTATAGACTAGACTATAGACTAGACTATATACTAGACTATAGACTAGACTATAGACTAGACTATAGACTAGACTATAGACTAGACTAAAGACTAGACTATAGACTAGACTATAGACTAGACTATAGACTAGACTATAGACAAGACTATAGACTAGACTATAGACTAGACTATAGACTAGACTATAGACTAGTCTATAGACTAGACTATAGACTAGACTATAGACAAGACTATAGACTAGACTATAGACTAGACTATAGACTAGACTATAGACTAGACTATAGACTAGACTAGACTATAGACTAGACTATAGACTAGACTATAGACTAGACTATAGACTAGACTATAGACTAGACTATAGACTAGACTATAGACTAGACTATAGACTAGACTATAGACTAGACTATAGACTAGACTATAGACTAGACTATAGACTAGACTATAGACTAGACTATAGACTAGACTATAGACTAGACTATAGACTAGACTATAGACTAGACTATAGACTAAGACTATAGACTAGACTATAGACTAGACTATAGAACTAGACTATAGACTAGACTATAGACTATACTATAAGACTAGACTATAGACTAGACCTTATGACTAACTATAGACTAGACTAATAGACTAGACTATAGACTAGACTATAGACTAGACTATAGACTAGACTTAGACTAGAACTATAGACGAGACTATAGACTAGACGATAGACTAGACGAATAGACTAGACTATAGACTAGACTATAGACTAGACTATAGACTAGACTAGACTAGACATAAGACTAGAACTATAGACCTAGACGATAGACTAGACTATAGACTAGACTATAGACCTAGACTATAACTAGAACGAGACTATAGACTAGGACTATAGACTAGACGAGAGACTAGTAATATGACTAGACTATAGACTATACTATAGACTAGACTATAGACCTAACGAATATACTAGACTATAGACTAGACTATAGACTAGACTATAGACTAGACTATAAGACTAGAATATAGACGAGACTTATAGACATAAGACCTTATAGACTAGACTAGAGACTAGACTATATGAACTAGACTATAGACTAGACTATAGACTAGACTATAGGACTAGACTAATAGACTAGACTTAGACTTAGTACTATAGACTAGACTATAGACTAGACTATAGACTAGACTATAGACTAGACTAGACTAGACTATAGACTAGACTATAGACTAGACTATAGACTAGACTATAGACTAGACTATAGACTAGACTATAGACTAGACTATAGACTAGACTATAGACTAGACTATAGACTAGACTATAGACTAGACTATAGACTAGACTATAGACTAGACTATAGACTAGACTATAGACTAGACTATAGACTAGACTATAGACTAGACTATAGACTAGACTATAGACTATAGACTAGACTATAGACTAGACTATAGACTAGACTATAGACTAGACTATAGACTAGACTATAGACTAGACTATAGACTAGACTATAGACTAGACTATAGACTAGACTATAGACTAGACTATAGACTAGACTATAGACTAGACTATAGACTAGACTATAGACTAGACTATAGACTAGACTATAGACTAGACTATAGACTAGACTATAGACTAGACTATAGACTAGACTATAGACTAGACTATAGACTAGACTATAGACTAGACTAGACTACTATAGACTAGACTATAGACTAGACTATAGACTAGACAATACACTAACTATAGACAAGACTTAGACTAGACTATAGAGCATGGACTATACTGGTTTATGGACCAATTTAAAAGTTAGGAAAAGAACCAAAAATGTCTTTTCGGTTCGTTGTATTTTTTTATGTTGAAATGTACTAAAGTACTTAATTTTCCATGCCTGGAATTACCGTTAAAAATCCTTTTCAAACATAAATATAAAAGAGAAATCAAGAGAAAAACTCTTTCTCTCTCTCTTTGTCACACTCTCTCGCTCTCTTAAGAAAATTTACTAAGAGTACTTTTTGTAAATATTTTTCAAGAAAAGTAATTGTTGATTACGAACCATATTCAAATTTATACAGACTTTTTGAGTTTCAAGATCAGTAGCAGTTTAAAACGCGAGCACAACACTTGGACTTATTCGAAAATACGGAAACTTGAAAACTGTGATTTTAAATATATATATAAAAAAAAACAACAAAAAATATATAAGAAAACTTTATCATTAAATATATTATAATAAATTGGACTTTTTTTAAAAAAGATAATCAGACAACCAACACTGCAACAATTAAACCCCGATCTTTGAAAAAGTTTATATAAAATGAAATATTAAAAGCGGAAAGTGTTTTTTTAATATAATAAGTTTTAAAACTTTTCAAACGGTTTTGAAAACTATAATAAAATCTTTTATAAAAACCAAAACTAAAGTTTTCAGATAAAATTATAAAATGAAGCGCTTTAAGTGCTCAGTATTAGTGTGTATGTATTGGTTTTAAAATAAATTTGAATTTTTTAAAATTCAAATGGAACAATAAATTTTTAAATAAAAAGTTTAATAAATAATTATAAAAATGACGTAATTTTCTATAAAAAAATAGAAAATTTTCTATAAATTAACAAAAAAAAATCTAAATTTCTCTCGACATTATTACTCTGTATTTGAAGCCGATTTGTGTTTCATTTATTTTAAATTATTTTGTGTTGATAAAGAATTATTATAAATTTTTTTTTGTAGTGAAATTAAATTTGTTTTAATAATGGCAATAAAACAACAACAAAATTACTATATGTTTGATATTTATTAAAAAGATCTTTTAAAAGTTTATTAGCATTTTTTTGTTTTGTTTGTATTTTACTTAAAAAAAAATAAATACATTGAAACATTTTAAATCGTTTTTTATTAATTTAATTCTGAATGAAATTGTAGATCTGTTTCTGCTATTCCCGGTATCACAAAATGCTTTCAATATTATCGGTTTAAACAAGCAAATGCTATACGAATATGTGGGCAGTGTACAAGTGGGCGCTAAAGCGCCGCAGGAAGAAGAATTACCGGCGCCACCTACTACCGGTTGGATTGTACGCGGTAAATTGACATTACAACGTCAGAATAATAATACTTTGGCGGCAGCGGTAAGTTTAGCAACAAACAGTTCTCTTTTAATTAAAAAAATTAATAAATAAATTAGGAAAATTTCTTAGTTCACATTAATTCAATACTCTTTTTTTTTGAAAAAAAAACTCTTATTTTTGGAGAAACTCTTTGGGATAAAATAAATTATAATTTGTTGATGATTTAAACCCAACCGAAACCATTTTTAAAATCAATAAAAACTAAAAATATATATAATCAATTATAGATATAAACTGACCTTTGTTGGTTTTATATAAATACTAGAATCTAGACAAAACCTAAACGAATCCAATTTCCAAAATTCAAAAATATATATTAGGTCTTTTTTATTTTTTAAACTCTGATTAAATATTGCATGACTAGTTATTGACTGATCCTCATCAAAAGAGGAGAAAGATCGTTAGAAAGATTTCAGTTCCTATAAAACTTTTTTATGTCGAATTTTCTCTATGTACTCGAATTTTTAAGCCAGTAATGAGCGTTAAAATCATTTTCTAAAGGGGATAGAATATATTATGAACCGATCCTAATAAAATTTTATAGATTTTGGTTCATATAGAACTTTTTTATATTGAATTTCATCGCTGTACTCGTATTTTTAAGACAGTTATGAGAGTTAAAATTATTTTCTAAAGAGGATCTTATATAGGGGTAGGATCAATTATGGACCGATCTTTATATTTTATAGATATATTTTGGTTCATACAGAACTTGTTTATGTCGAATTTTTATGCCAGTAGTGAGCGTCTGTCATTTTCTGAATGGGGCCTTATGTGCGTGGGGGGTCAATTATGGGCCGATCCTCATAAAATTTCCTATATAGATTTTGTTTCGTTAAAAAACTAAATTGTGTCAAATTGCGTTTCGTATTTTTAAGTCAGTCATTTTCTGAAAAGGGCCTTATAGGATCAGTTATTGATCGATCGTTATGTTATTCGCTGGGAAGATTTCAGTTCCTACAAAAGTTGTTTATATCGAATTTCATCGTATTTTTAAGCCAGTAATGAGCGTTAAAGTCATTTTCTGAAGGAGACTTTAATGGGGTTACAAAGGGAATGACAAAATCAATATATTCATCATCTTTTTTGATAGTGAGTATACAAATATTTTGGTCAATATTATATCTATATCTTGGTACACCGATTTAACATATAAATATGTGAAAGAGTTAAATCTCCTTATTTTCCGGCGAAGATTTTAATTTTAAACCTATACTGTTAGAGTTAAACTGGTCCACATATTGACTATTTATAATTTTTTAATGTTTAGTATCTCATCCATTCTAATACCTGATCAATAATTCTTCAATACCTGATCAAAATGCTTTCGTATATATTTAGTTATCGAAATTTACTCTAAAATGTTCGATATCGAATAGCACCAGGGAAATTAACATCAATTCTACTCTGCCCCAGTTATTTCACTATATGTAATTGAGTTAACAAATTTGGACTTGCTTAGTCTTACTCATAACTCGAGGTATATACTTACTTACATTAAATTATTTCTCTCTTCGATCGAAATTTATTCTATTTTTGTTGTTTTAAAAGTGCAAATTAATTGCCATTTGAAATTGAATTCAATTAATTGTGATCTTTTTCTCCCAACATAGTACTACACACAACCTTTTTGAACCCTTGAATTCGATTCAATCTCAGCATGTGTGTAGTATACAAATAAATTTACAATTTACTCCTCGTATGCAAAATATTTCAGATCATTTTTTTTTCTTTTGCTGTTGTTGTTCTTTTGTGTGTTTGTCTCGATGTAGTATGTTCTTCTTCGTTCTTATCGTAAAAAAGAAAGAAATAATCAATTTAATTTCTTTTTAAACAAACAATAAAAAATACATGAAAAATGCTTTTGGACTGGACGTTATCAACAACCAACACCAACCATATGATATTGATGCTGAAGATGATGCTGGTAATGGCGATCATGTTGATGATGCTGCTGCTGTTGGGAATTATGAAGTGTATGTTAAGAAAAAATATGATTTCTTGCTTCCATAATTGTTGCTGCTGACCTTTGCTTTTGATCGTGGGAGTTTTGATTTTTTGTTATCAGCTGAAAACAGCTGAGAGTTTTTTTCTTCGTTCATCATATACTCGTGCATAGTATAATAACATAATTTTCTTCTGATACGAATTTTAATTGAGATTTTTTTAAGAAGTATGTATGTTGGATTTTAAATTTCGACATATGGCTTTTTTCAGAATGATGTAAATTTTCAAGTAAAGGGGCATCCGTCACGTTTTATTTCAAGGATTAATTCTTCCTTTGAAATAATTAAATTAAAATATAATGTTTCTTCCTCTAGAACTGAACTATACCCAAACTAGAACAGAACTAGAACTAAACCAGAACTGAGCTAGAACTGAACTAGAACTGAACTAGAACTGAACTAGAACTGAACTAGAACTGAACTAGAACTGAACTAGAACTGAACTAGAACTGAACTAGAACTGAACTAGAACTGAACTAGAACTGAACTAGAACTGAACTAGAACTGAACTAGAACTGAACTAGAACTGAACTAGAACTGAACTAGAACTGAACTAGAACTGAACTAGAACTGAACTAGAACTGAACTAGAACTGAACTAGAACTGAACTAGAACTGAACTAGAACTGAACTAGAACTGAACTAGAACTAGAACTAGAACTGAACTAGAACTGAACTAGAACTGAACTAGAACTGAACTAGAACTGAACTAGAACTGAACTAGAACTGAACTAGAACTGAACTAGAACTGAACTTGAACTGAACTAGAACCGAACTAGAACCGAACTAGAACCGAACTAGAACTGAACTAGAACTGAACTAGAACTGAACAAGAACTGAACTAGAACTGAACTAGAACTGAACAAGAACTGAACTATAACTGAACTAGAACTGAACTAGAACTGAACTAGAACTGAACTAGAACTGAACTAGAACTGAACTAGAACTGAACTAGAACTGAACTAGAACTAGAACTGAACTAGAACTGAACTAGAACTGAACTAGAACTGAACTAGAACTGAACTAGAATTGAACTAGAACTGAACTAGAACTGAACTAGAACCGAACTAGAACTGAACTAGAACTGAACTAGAACTGAACAAGAACTGAACTATAACTGAATTAGAACTGAACTAGAACTGAACTAGAACTAAACTAGAACTGAACTAGAACTGAACTAGAACTGAACTAGAACTGAACTAGAACTGAACTAGAACTGAACTAGAACTGAACTAGAACTGAACTAGAACTGAACTAGAACTGAACTAGAACTGAACTAGAACTGAACTAGAACTGAACTAGAACTGAACTAGAACTGAACTAGAACTGAACTAGAACTGAACTAGAACTGAACTAGAACTGAACTAGAACTGAACTAGAACTGAACTAGAACTGAACTAGAACTGAACTAGAACTGAACTAGAACTGAACTAGAACTGAACTAGAACTGAACTAGAACTGAACTAGAACTGAACTAGAACTGAACTAGAACTGAACTAGTACTGAACTAGAACTGAACTATGAACTAGAACTGAACTAGAACTGAACTAGAACTAGAACTGAACTAGAACTGAACTAGAACTGAACTAGAACTGAACTAGAACTGAACTAGAATTGAACTAGAACTGAACTAGAACTGAACTAGAACTGAACTAGAACTGAAATAGAACTGAAATAGAACTGAAATAGAACTGAACTAGAACTGAACTAGAAGTGAACTGGAACTGAACTGGAACTGAACTAGAACTGTACTAGAAGTGAATTAGTACTGAACTAGAAGTTAAATAGAACTGAACTGGATCTGATCTAGAACTGAATTTGAACTGAACTTAAAATGAACTGAACTGGATCTGATCTAGACCTGAACTGAACTTAAAATGAACTAGAACGCTGAAGATGCATTCAAAATTTTACTGCTTTGTTTCTAATATTAATTTGATCTATGTCTAATATCCGATTTTATAATTATATAATTTAATCTTTTACAGCTTGTCATAGACGATGTTACTCTCAACAATTCGGGAGAAAAATTTTTGCAAAACAAAGACATGTATCCTGCCTATAAACCCTTTAAAATTGCCTTAAATCCCGATGGCACTATATCACACTTGGTATTCAAAGAAACGGATCCCATATGGTCGACAAACTTTAAAAGAGCCATTGCCTCAATGATACAATTTCAGACCAAGAAATCGGGAGCATTTGTAGTGGATGAGGTAAGCTGCTATTCTGAAATTCAATAATAATAATATTTTTCAAACTATTTCAAATTTTATCTTAAACAGATGGGCATACATGGTGAATGTTTAACGGAATATTTTATTTCCAATAAAACAAATTATATCTCCATACGTAAAACCCCCGAGTTGAGTTCATGTAAACCCTATGCTGAGTCCATACATGTAACACGCAGCAATGTTCCCACAAATACTTGTAAATTTGATTTTCAACAGAATGTTATAAGCGGCAATGAGGCCATATTTGGCATGTTGCCTCATGCCGAAACCGGTTACTTTTTGAGTATGGCTCATGTTAAGGGTTCATCGCTTATACACACTTTTGAGTCCACGGGTGAAGCGCAGTTTATTAATTCGGAGTATGTTAAAAATATAGATTAATTAAGAACTAATTTCTCAACCTTTAAAACACTTTTTTATCCTTTTCACAGATTACTTTTAAACTTTTTAAATGAAACCTCCATTGACAATCCCATAGATATTGAAACTTCTATGGCGGATGAAGTATCCGGTTTACAACTGTTGCCAGTTGAATTGAATGATCCCACTGGTGGACGTTTTCCTCAACAACAAGAAAATCTTATAAGTGCTGCATCCCGCCTACTTGATAGTTTAGCTGAGGGTCTGGAAAATTCCAATTATAAATTTAGTGAACCCTATGATTCCACAGTATCGGATGTGATTAAACTTTTAACAGAAATGGACTATGAATCGCTGAAGAAATTGTATACAGAAGTGGACATTGGTACATCGTATAGACAGGAAACTATACGCAATATATTCCATGAAATTATACCCAGAATTGGTACCAAAGCCTCGGTATTCCTAACACGTTATTTGGTCGTAGAGAAAAAGGAAATAAAATCCACTATTGCTGTACAATTGATCGTCTCTATGCCTTTTCATATATTCGAGTTATCACATGATTTAATTAAGGGTTGTGAGGATTTCTTAAATCTGGGACCCGAACGACCCGATGTTATGCAGGCAGCTGTTTTAAGTTTTGCTACTTTGGTTTATAATGTTCACATAGCTGGAGGGATTAATAAAGATGTTTTCGAGGATTATGTTCAGAAATATTTCAATTTATATTTGGGTAAGTTGTCGAGTTATACTTTTGGTAGATTTATCCAATTTTTTTGTTATTTTAGATTCGCGGGACTATGACAGCAAGATGTTATATTTGCAAGGTCTAAGTAATTTACAGGTTGGCAATGTGGCCAATTATTTAGATCCTATCGTTAGCAATGGGGAGGAGAATCAAGACATTAAATTTTTGGCTGCCTGGACTACATTATCTTTGGCTCCCGATCGTGCGGAAAGGGTGAGTAAAAGTTTATTTTAAATAGCACTGAACTAGAACTGAACTAGAACTAGAACTGACCTACAATTGAACTAGAACTGAACTAGAACTAGAACTGAACTAAAACTAGAACTGACCTACAATTGAACTAGAACTGAATAAAACTGAACTAAAACTGAACTAAAACTGAACTAGAACTGAACTAGAACTGAACTAGAACTGAACTAGAACTGAACTAGAACTGAACTAGAACTGAACTAGAACTGAACTAGAACTGAACTAGAACTGAACTAAAACTGAACTAGAACTGAACTAGAACTGAACTAGAACTGAACTAGAACTGAACTAGAACTGAACTAGAACTGAACTAGAACTGAACTAAACTGAACTAGAACTGAACTAGAACTGAACTAGAACTGAACTAGAATTGAACTAGAACTGAACTAGAACTGAACTAGAACTGAACTAGAACTGAACTAGAACTGAACTAGAACTGAACTAGAACTGAACTAGAACTGAACTAGAACTGAACTAGAACTGAACTAGAACTGAACTAGAACTGAACTAGAACTGAACTAGAACTGAACTAGAACTGAACTAGAACTGAACTAGAACTGAACTAGAACTGAACTAGAACTGAACTAGAACTGAACTAGAACTGAACTAGAACTGAACTAGAACTGAACTAGAACTGAACTAGAACTGAACTAGAACTGAACTAGAACTGAACTAGAACTGAACTAGAACTGAACTAGAACTGAACTAGAACTGAACTAGAACTGAACTAGAACTGAACTAGAACTGAACTAGAACTGAACTAGAACTGAACTAGAACTGAACTAGAACTGAACTAGAACTGAACTAGAACTGAACTAGAACTGAACTAGAACTGAACTAGAACTGAACTAGAACTGAACTAGAACTGGACTAGAACTGAACCAGAACAGAACACGAACGGACCTAGAACTTAATTGAAGATAAATATTAAATTGAAGATTTTAATCGCATTCATTTCATATTCATTCCCAAGATCTATGAAATCTATTGGCCCATCTTCGAATCTCGTAATGCCAGTTTAGAATTGAGAGTTGCGGCGGTAACTTTGCTACTGATCTCTAATCCTACAGCCGCCCGTTTAATAAGTATTCACCGTATTATACAAAGTGAGACAGATCCTCATATGATCAATTACTATAGAACCACCATCACTAGTATTTCAGAGACCACATACCCTTGTTATCAAAATTTGTAAGTAATGTATTCACTTAATTTCTCTTAGATGAAAATCTTTAACCAATTCTTATATTATTCAAAATTTCTAGGAGACGTTTATTGTCCTACATGCATCGCCATTTGCCCCAAAAGCCGGAACCACGTTATTGGGTTACCGGTAATTATATATTCGATTATCGTGATTCGAAATTTGGTATTGGTGCCATGCTGCAGGCTTTATTAGTTGGAGATCCTAAATCTGATTTACCCGTGGTGGCCTATTTGCAATTTGATACGGAGGCTTTGGGGAAATTTACTGGACAGTTGGCGGTAGGTTTTTGTGTTAAAATCTATTTAAAAATAATTTGTTATAAAATTTTATTTACCAAAATTACAGTTATATATTAAGGCCCGTGGTTTGCCCGATACCATGTTCAAAACTCTTATGAAAACCAATGGAGATCCTAAGAAATATATTAACATACAAAGTCTTTTGAAATTATTAGATGCTCCCATTATAGATACCAAACCTTTGCATTTAGAATTTATTTTAAAAATGGAGGGTAAAGCGGTATTATCCTATTACTTAAATGAGCGCACCTATCAAAAGATCACCTATAAAGATTGTAAGTCTGATAGTGTTAAAAGTGTACTATAAAGCTAAACTAATCTCATTTATTTTTCCTCTTTAAGTAATCGATCGCATTGCCTTCCTTATAAGAGCTGATAGCCATATTAACATGCAAACTGTCAGATGGCCTTTTATGACCAAATATGCTGTGCCCACAGTTCTGGGTACCAATGCCGATGTCTTGCTACAAACTACTGTACTCACCTCTTTGCGCGGCAATATTACCCAATTCCATCATCCGAATGTTATGAAATCTTCTTTGGAAATTGATGCACGTTATTCGTCGTATGCTTCTTGCCGCAGTCGTAGTTATAATCCTTTCCTTAATTTGGATCATGAAATTAATCGTGAACAGGGTTTCTTGATTTATGTTCCACTCTACTTGAGTTTGAATTATTATGCTGGTAGCTGTTGGGAATATGCCTTTAATAGGCCGGCTAATCTTACCAGTGGTTTATCGTTTAAATCAAGATCGGTTACCACCACTAGAGGGTTGATAACTAAGTCTGCTAATGAACCGTTTGAGGAGATAATGCATCCGGAAAGACATCATGATGTGGTGAGGTTTTTAAGTTAATTTTAATATTGTATTTGTTAAACTATTTTTTCTTAAACAGGTTCAATTATTCAAATACGATATGGAAGATTTAGGCATGTCCATTATTATAAATACCAACTTAAATGAGCTGAACAAATATCGGGGCATGTTATTGAAATCGGAATTTATGGAAAAGTAGTTTTTTTTTTTATATAAAATTTAAACCATTTTATTAATTATATGTATATCTCCTCTCTAGTGGCTTTTCACGCAATATGATCATTAATTTCCTTATGTATGTCTTTGGTGTGGCCCAATTAAGCTCTATACATTTAGGGCATGATCGTAACTTTACTCTCCTGATATCAAATGAAAAATTAACCAAGGTAAGTAATATTAAAATAGCTAAACAGAAGTGTTGTTTTAGTATTCATAACATTTACTTTTTTTTAGATCGAGGGCGCCATTTGCAGCACCGAAGAATTGAAATCTTCCGATAGCATTAATCGAAATATTAACTTTACTCTCATCCATACGGATGATCAAAATATGGAACAAAATCTTCATAAGTGGATTGTTAATATGGATGTCCAATCATCGAAAAAGACCAGTTGGTTTAATTTGGCCGGTAATGTTCAGCGTACAGCAGCAGAGACAGCCGAAATGCCACAAACTGATTGGAAGGTAAGTGAGATTAAACATTTTATCTATAAAATTTAAGAAAATACTTTTTTTTGAATGAAGATGGACCGATTGAATTGAAAAAGTCGCCAACTTTGTTGATAGTATTTCAAAAGATCCGTAAATCATTTAAGGTTCCCTTTTATATTCTTAAAGTCTTTAGTCTTATACAAATCAAAATAAGTATCTTTGATTTCTCTGTTTTTCTTCAAATATATTTATATGTGGACCGAATAATACTTAGCTTATCGAAGTCCTTTTTGGCAATATCTTACAAAACACATTTCATAACTTTTTTGTCCTGAAACTTCTTATTCAAGTTTTGGTTTCTCCCGATATTCAACCATATTTTCGTACACAAATTTTACACAAAAAACTTGTTGTTTATATATTTAAATTTCTTTCTCGAATAGAACAAAAACAAAACACCACTAAAATTACCATTAATTGAAAATTTTCAAAACACTTCCTTTTTGCTGCTCTTCATACTCTTTTTAATTTTTCGCCTCTAATTCCTCTTCTGCTTTAATAAGACTTATAATGCCCTCTTGCAGTGACTTGACAAGTTCATGTTCGGTAATACCCAAACGTTTACAATTGGATATATCCATAATACCATCCTCTATGGCCGTGTGTTCACCACCGGTGCCACGTATTTGTAAATTTAAATCCTTGGCCATAGTCTTTAGACGTTCAGTGTCTTTTGCTAATAAGGGTAGTCGTATATGTACCGAAGCTCTGAGTGTGGTGCCCAAATTAGTGGGACAAGCTGTAAGGTTGCCGTAACGAGCATGACGTCCGAAAACAAGGTTCTTTTCGAGTTCTTGTAGTGCTTTAACGAGGCGGCTGTAGACGTCGCCTGGAATGGTTCGAATAGATATAGAAGAGGGTTGGTACAGGTTGTAGTTTATCTATTATTTAAACAATTTTGAAAAAAAGTACAAAAACTTACCCAAATCCCCACACTTTGCCATAGAAATAATTCTCAAATGATCCTCCTCATTGACCCAAACCAAAAACGTTTCAGCTGGATTATGGAAAATACCACGACCTATAGGCCAAAAGCGATAACAACCAGCATCCTGTAGATACTCATCACCCTTCTTAAATAGAATATGACGCTTAACCATTTCCGCTTGTGTCTCGGCGCTTATATCTTTCATGCTAAAATAAGCTCCTGCCAATTCACCATCAAATGACTCCACTGCAGCTTTAACTTTTTCCTCCACCTCAATGAATTGTTTCTCTGAGAGTTTGGGAAAATAGGGAAATCCTTCGATATTACGAGCAATGCGTATGCGGGTCGAAGTTATATATTTCTTTTCAGTATCTAGATTTTCTATATCATCTACATTGCCAAAATCAGTATCGGGTTGTAATTGCTCCTTTTCGTTTTCCAATTGACCGTGATAGTCGCGTATAACAGGATCGAATAATTTATTAAAAGCATCATAAGATTCGGGATCGGCGGCATAAACACCACACGAGGAGTCATGATGTTCAAAGCCCGACTGAACGCAATCCAATAAAGAGGCTTCTATAGGAGCCGCCGTGAACACCGTTTTGTATTCACTCAATAAATCAGCCGTCAAATATTTGCGCAAAAGTGAAGCAGAACGTTCCTCGTCTTCAGTTAAAGCTTTAAAGCCACTATCCAATAATTCCGCCACCTCTTCGGGAGTTTTTTTGCTTTAATACGAAAAATTTTATTTTAAGAACTTTTATGGTTTTAACTAAACTTACATTAAAGCTTTACATCTTTCCAAATCCTGTTCCAATATAGAGATTTTCTTTAAAGCCGTTTCTAAATCATTTTTCATGGCATCAAATTGTGCATCATCTGGGCAAGTTTCACACATAAATTTTCTTACAAAACGTATGGCATCATCGGGTTTATTTTGTTCTTCATAAAGCTTAATTAAAGCTTTACTTAAAGCATCTATAACGCCAGCTCTTTCGAGATATTTGCGATATTGCACACGTTTCGATTCGATCTTTAAAGAAATGAAACAAAATCTTTTAAAATTTCAGGAAAATAATCTAAACTTCTTCACTTACCGAGGACATTTTGTTTAAAATTTAAATACCAAATTCCCGTTTTAATAGCTTTTTAATAATTTCAGTTTATTTTTAAAATATTATCTATCCAATTTATTTTATTTTTGTTAAGAAATATGTCAACGTTTTCAATTTGTATGCACTTGTTACTTTGATTGATTGATTTGTTTCCTTTTTTTTGTAAAATATTGATCAAACGTTTTTGTGGTGTGAGTGGCGAGAGGATGTTTTTTTAGCCGAGCCACGGACGGATATTGACTTATTTTTATTTGAACGACCAAAATCAAACTATTTGTAAATAGCACAACAAAAAACACATGTATATTTAACGACAAGTTTCCAACAACTGTTTTCGTATCTAGACCACTATGAACTTTAATCGTGTGTCTATGATTTTGAGTAGTACAACTATTTCTTTTGTTGTGGGGAGTTTCATATAGTTTCAGAGCAAAGAACAAAGAATATATTTCAGAGTTTCACTCTTCTTTCCACATGCTCACTCTTCTACACTCAGAATATGTACCATTATACTAACATCGATGTTATATAGGATCGTTGTGGTTCCACCTACTGTTTCATTATTCCAAGTGGCCATATCAGATTCTCTCGCCCATGTGTTTAATTCAGGCCTCTAGCGACAAAGGGCCCAGTTTAGAGCCATCCATGCAACAACGGATACTTACGGTCATTTCCTCTAATGATATTCTATCTGGAATCAGAGTCTCTAAGTTCCCTACAAATTCTGTATTTGTTATGTGAATATTACGGGAGATCCAGCGTCATTAATTGGCAGAGATAAGCTTAGTTCAGACCAGGTATGAAATCTGAACTAAAACTGTAACGTATGTATATCAGAACTAGAACGTTTACTACTGCCAACTAAAAGATTCTTGAAAGAATCTTCAACAAGGAAGGCCTTATCGAAAACAAAGCTTAGAATCTCGTCAGCTTTAGAATGAATTAACTTGAATCTTTTATAAAGCACCAAATGATCGAGTAAGTATGAAATGCCTGAAGCGTCATTGACTGACAGAGCATCGCTATAATCCAGCCTAGTTCTTACTCCTCAACAAAGAAGGTCTTATCAAACACAAAGTTTCGAATCCCTTCAGCTCCAGAATGAATGCCAGTTTCTAAACTTGACCTTTTAAAAAGCGGCGAAGATCAAGTGAATAAAAAGTGTCTGAGCATTACGTGAGATCCAACTTAATACACTGCCAGAGAAAGCTGGACTAAAACCTTAACCTAAGAACTGATTACAACCGCGACCTTAAAGATTCTGAAATATTCCTCAACAAAGGCGACTTTATTAATAACTAAATTTAGGATCCCCTCCACTATAGAAGAAATGAAATTTCCAAATTGACCTTTCATTAAGCGACTGAATAGGAAATGACTGTGCATAACGCCAAATCCAGCATCATTGATTGACAGTGAAACGCCAGAAACCAGCCAAGTTCTGAAACTGTATCAGAACTAGATCGATTGCAATCGCCAACTCATAGACTCTGTAATATTCCACAACAAAGCTGGGGATCCCCTTAACTTTAGCTTCCAAGCAGGTTCTAAATTTTTAGAATGCTGAAAAGAGGTTCAGGAAGTCTCCGAGCATAAGCGCTCTAAACCATCAATCGCGTTGATATAAGCATCTGATCCTCAAGTGGCGATCATAGATCGTTGTCAATATGAGTTTAATTCTATAATGTTTATATAAGAATCTTAAACTGATCTCTCAGTTTAAGGACAATAACTGAAAGATCTTAGTTGAACTCTACGAAAGTCTGATCAGGTCTTCAATAAGATCTTAAACTGATGAGGTATGTAATGTTTAATTTTACAAAAATTATTTGGTATCACCTGCTGAATATTAACCAAGGCCGAACTACACTCATGGACCAATTTTGATGTTGAATACACACCGATCAGAAATCTCTTGCAGCTGATATTTCAACTTGAAGTAAAGTACAATAATCATTAAGTCTAAACGACATTTTGTTTCCATATTCTTCTATAAAGATGACGACGCTAATTCCTCTCATTGTTCTGGATCCATCAGTGTCAACTTGGAAACAGTCGACAGTTTAAGGAAGAGATTCATGAGACTCCGTGGGTTTCATTCCAGAATACAGTAATAGGATCACAGGGCTTCGGAAGCAGATCATTATTTTCGCGTGACCCCTGAAACAGAAGTTCGATCAGTAATGCTCAGTCGGACTGCAGTGCATATTACCAATTGTTTAGCAAGAGATCGGATGATCTCTTTTCCGTAAAGTCTGCGAAAGTTCGAGTTCTTGAGTATCAAGAGAAATCTATTGTTTTGGAATCTCTTGCTGACTTTTGTGGATAAAGAGAATGTTAACGTCCGATCTGATTTTCCATTACCGGATAACATCAATTAAAATAGAAGAGTTTAATGATAATCCAATAATATTAAACAAATATTGTAGCTATTTAAATTTTGAATCCTTGATTTCGTTATATGAAATTCCCCACATACTTAATATCACTACCGTTGCATTTTAGAGGCATTTCAGTAGACAATGGTGGTGGCATTGTTGCTGGTTATAGTATCGTTTGTAGACTCTGTAGTAGGGGTGATGTTATGTCCTTCAGTTCTTTATATACTCATTCATTCATATTATATTCCATTCATTTATTCATTCATACATAGTTTTGTAGGCGTAAATATACAGACACACATATCCATGTTTCATTTTCAGAAAACCAAACAGAAAATTGGAGAAAAAGGAAAATAAAGTTGGTCATGAGCGAATATATGATAAGGCTACGGCGATAACTTCTCACTTGATTTAGAAAAGTTTAAGAGAGTATGATCAAATATGGGCCGTTTATACCATGATTTGTCATTTGAATTGAACTCAATTTTGCGTCTTTCGTCTGGACGCAAAAGCCAATTTCAAAACGTTTCAAATATCCTTAATCTTTATAGTTTCACTACAAGATTCTTTAAGCCAGGCGTAGGACGCATATGTCTATGCATTACAAACATCAGTGCAAATGCATTATAACCTCCCCACTTGAGTGGTGTAGGGCATACAAAAGAAAACTATTTTGTATGTCCTTAATACTGCCATGGTGATTATGTGTAAATTGTATTGTTTGTTAGCGTGCAAGGAAAATTGTCTGTCTAACTGGTTGACTGGCTGACAGCCATAGCAATACACGTTTTCACTGTTGTATGTCTCTTATTTCCGCTACCCTTCCTGTTAGGCATACGTACCTACCACCTTCTTTCCGTCCTTTTACTTCTTATTATTGTATTTTTTTTTTCTCTCTTGTGTTTTGTCTTGTAAAGTTTATGCACTTGTCACACAAAATGTCCTTTCATTATTATATCCTTATTGCTGCTGTTGTGATAGTTTAATATTTAAAATTATGTTGCCACAATAAATGCCAGCAATGCGTGCGTGTAACAGTCTAAGGAGTATGTTGGGGTTTATAGGTATTTATAAGGATCCATAAGGATATATTAGACAGTAGTACGTGTTGTATCCTTTGTAGCATGAGGAGGGAAAAAGCAATAATCAGCAAATAAATATCATTTAAGCATGAGTTATGTAGGCAATTAAATATGCTTGTTTTTAAAGTACATACATGCATATGTATGGGAAATTAATTATATTTCTCGAGATAATTCAATTAAACAAACAGAAATCAATATGAGTTTGAAGACTTAATAAGGAAGAATAGGTAAAATTCTATGTCCTTTTGGTCCTAGCGCCCCTAGTTTCCTTACTTAATCACTTTTTACCATAAGATCTCTAGTTTCCCTCAAAAGTGGACTTTTATGTTTTCACTCAAATGATCTTTTTTTAGTGAGAAATAAAAGTGATCACAGATGTTTGACCTTCTGACCCTAACACCTCTAGTTTCTTCCCTAAAAAGAACTTTTAATTTTTCATCCAAAAAGTCTGCATTTGGTTCTAGTTTCTTCAGAAAAGGAACTTTCATGTTTACACTCAAAAATTAACTTTTGGTGGGAATTGAAAGTGTGTTCCGACTTTTGTATTTTTGACTCTAGTACCTCTAGTTTCCTCAGAAACGTAAATGTCCATTTTCACCCAAAAAGTCTATTTCAAGTTTGTCCTTTAGGCCCTACCGCCTCCTCCAAAAATGGACTTTATTTTTTTTTACTTTTTGGTGTAAAAAATTAAAAGTGTGTTCCGACTTTTGTATTTTTGACTCTAGTACCTCTAGTTTCCTCAGAAACGTAAATGTCCATTTTCACCCAAAAAGTCTATTTCAAGTTTGTCCTTTAGGCCCTACCGCCTCCTCCAAAAATGGACTTTAATTTTTTTTACTTTTTGGTGTAAAAAGTGATCATAGATTTTTGTCCATTTGGTCCTAGCGTCCCTAGTGTCCTGACAAAATGGACTTGTAAATGTTCCAATTAAAAATAACGCTGTTTTGGTCCTATCTCTTCTAATTTTCCTACAAAATTTACTTTTTTGCTTTCATTCAAGAATAAATTTTGAAGTGGAAATACAATTGATCACAAAGTGTTGTCCTTTTGACCTAAGGGCCTTTAGTTTCCTCAGAAAATGAACCTTAATCAAGATAAAATAGTTTATTTTTTTAATACTTTTACTTTCTTCTTTTAAGGCCTGCGTGAATGTTACTTTCGCTCCCCTGGTATTCACCAAACGTCCACACACTTTTATGGGTACCGTGATATTCGGCAACGCCTCCACAGATCATGAATGTCCCGCTAATGGTTCGAGTATACAGTTCAGTAGCCGAGCAGGGGTAAGTGCAAAAAATGAAAGGTTTTATAAGAAACTTTATGATAAATATGATGTCATTTTAGCCCTCGGATCATGCACGTGAATTCCTATTATCTGATAATCCTTTAACCGATACCGGTTTTTGTCCCAAAGAAGTATTGAAATTTTCACCTATACCTACTTCGAAATATTGCAAGAGAAGTAATTTCGAAAATTTCACCTCAATAACGAAATACGATATGGATGTGCAGTTTGATAATGTAAGTCTTAAAGCATACAGAAGTTTTTCTAAACATGGACTAAAGGGGAAGTGAATAATTTGTATATTATTATATGTTTTCTTTACTTCTTTAGATGCCCGAATGGTATGATTTCTGGTCCTCACGTTTGGATCATTTTGTTTCCTCTTTCTCTGCGGAAAAAGTTGAACGTTTAAATATGAACAAAGAGATACATGTATCAATAAATGCCCCCAATGATTATTTCTGGTTGACCGTGGAGGTAAATGGTGTAAGAAGACGTATTTATCATATACCATTTATACAAAAACTTGATTCCAAATATGATGCTTCTCACGAAATTTCCTATGATTCGGGAGTTAAACGTAAGTTTCAGAATTGATTTACTAAAAAAAAGTATAAGTTCTCAAACTATTTGTGTGTTTCTACAGGTTCCTGCTCCGTTATCAATGGCATGGTTAATAGTTTCGATGACTATTTAATTGATTTGTCTGATTATCATAAAGTAACCAAAGCTGAGAATTGTTTAACTCTATTAGCGGCCGACTGTAGTTCTTTGCGTGAAATGGCTGTCTTCTTAATGCCCTCTGTCGAAAATAGCTTAAGTTCTAATTACGGTTTGAGAGTGTATATAGGAGAGAACTATTTTACATTTAAATCATCGAGTAGTACCGATGATAAGGCCCCGGTTAATATAATATTGAATAAGGATGAAAAAGTTATTGATGTACGACATCAACCATATCAATATCCGGAAGAAAGTAACAATTATGATTTTAGGTAAGTAATTAAACAAATTTTGAAGAAAACATAAACGAAAATAATCTACTCTTTTCCTTCTTTACAGAATCGAAGTAAATGAACAGAATATCTTAATTGTCGAAAATAATCTAATGCATTCGACCATACAATTTGATATGTTGAATATTTTAAATTTTGAAATTTATTCGGTTTACAAAAATAAAATGTGTGGTTTATGCAGTAAACCTTTGAATAGTATGCGCAATTATACATTGTGCGAGTAACGAAGCCATAAAGCAAAATCAACAAAATCTTTAATTAAGAATTATAAATAAATGAGAAATTAAATACAACCATTACTACTACAATTATTAAAATAATATTAAGAAGTAATAAATGATAGTAATAACAACAAAGAAGAAGAAAAAAGTTAAAACGTTCCATGTGTTAAAAAACAATTAATTAATAATTAATAATGAAAATACTTTATACTATATTTTTGTGTTTAGAAATAAAGTGTCACATTTTAGCATAAAATTAATGATAACAAGTTGGTTTTATTTTGTTAAATAAGACTGTGTGCCAATCGGTAACAATTTACTTGAAAATGTAAATTTTTGATAGATATGAGGTGAATAAAATTTTACTAGCTCATAGGGCTATATAAATTTTTGACAAATGAAAAGAAAAATTTGAAAATACAAAAAATAAAATATTTTATAATTTTAGTTTATAATACATTTATGATTGTAGAAATTTATTTTAATAATAAAAAATCAATAAAAGTGTTTCATTTATTAAAATAAATGCAGATTTTCTTGTGAAATTAGTGACAATTGTAAAAATTTAATGTAATCAAAAAAGATATCGTTTGGCACAGCAAAATGTAAAAATGTTCCCACCATAGGAAAATTACAATCCACCATAGAACTTTGCTATCATTTGGCACACGCTCTAAGTTTAAGTAGTTTAGAACATAGAGTATATAGAGCGGAAACTCTGCTGTCAAGGACCTAAGTCTGTTGTCAAAAACCTAAGTCGATTGAATGTAGTAGTAGAAATACTTATGGTAGTATTAGTATATTCCCCATATTTGAGATAACTCAACAAACACAAAATCAAACGTTTGAAAAATGTTATTAATTGTATTTAATATTAAACATTTACGGTTCTTTAAAAAGAGAAATTGATTTAAAGTTTAAATTCGATTTAGAGTTTTAAAATTTAAAAATTGTTTGATTTACAACCTTTCTCGATTTTACATGAACCCTCTGTGTTTGCTGGGTAACGACATTTCAATTTATTATTCTGACATTTTCACCACAATAATTTTTTATCAATTTTTTAAATTTTATATAACTTTGGCAAAATAAACAGATTTAGGTGACCCAAATTTAAGAGAAAACACTCGACATTCTTACGAGTATATGGGTGTGGCGAGGTCCATATACCCTTGATTCATTCAGTAACTTATTCCTTTGACACCAACTCTTTCCTATCTTGATGTTAATGCAATCCGGTTTGCCGGGATTATAAACTGGTGATGCTAAATGCATAATCGGACATTCCTTGAAATTATTTGAACAGGAGTCGAACCAGGCAGCCTTATAATTTGATACCACGGGGCTGAGTTTCCACCTTTGTCTTGTCCCGGTTATTGGAGTGTTCCATTCGGTATGTACGTGGTGGCTGCGGTTTAAACCCATACTCGCGGGAAGAGAATATTGGTTAAAAGACTGGTGCACGGTAAAGTCTATAATTCGGGATAAGTTCGGTGCTGTAGCTGAGATAACAGATACCACGCAGAGTGTTGGAAATGAGTTGGTGTCAAATGTATATCATACGGGATGGATGTAGGGTTATACGGACCTTACCCACTCAGATGTTGGTCTCAATGAGTGTGTCGGTATGCAGAGTTGAATGGTGTAAATGTAAAGTATCTTATAAATGTGATACCAATGAATTTGCCTTCCATGTCAGGGTATATTTAGGGTTTACTCTGTCCATACCAGACCACAGTGTATCCACTGATTACGCCTCTAGGTGCTATTGCCGAATCACACATTCGTGGTTGAAAACTGAAGTGATGTTTTTGCATCTCGGTAGTTAAGCAATGGTCAGAGATTAGGTAGCTCGAGTACATGAGCAAAGTTTAAGGAGCACAAAGTGGTGGTGGTGAGTCGTCTAACAAGCTTACCCAGTGGTCGTATAAGGCCAACACGACAGGTGTTCACGTAAAGCATATTCACTTATGTATCTGTTATCTTTTCGGCAACAGCACCGAACTTATCCAGAAATATAGATTTAACCCGTAATTTTGTGTTTAAACCACAGCCATCCCGAAGGGATCACTGCAATAACCGGCACAAGACAAAAAATGGAAATCCAGATGAGTACGGAAACATACATAATTTTGATTTTTTTATACAAAACTAAAAATATTTAATATATTTACATTTAATTTGACAAATGACTGTGGGAAAATCTAACAGGTGGTATGTTGAATACACAGTACCCATATGTATGAATAGCCTTCTTTATGTTTTCAAAAAAAACTTTGACAGGTTTCCTCTCTATGTTTCTCTATGGTTTAGAATGTTAAAGGATCAAACGCATATGTTAGTTCAGAAGTCGGATATTGCATGAAACCCTAATCCCACAAGCAAACCTAATGGAATATTTCCTTTACAAAAATATTATTTTCTGGCGTCTTACGGAAGATGAGGTCAATAAAAGACAGATATTACTTTAAAAATAAAGTACTGATCGTCATCATTTTTGATGAGCTAAAGGCTACAAAAGGCCACAAAGTTCACTAATTACGCAATTTGGAAGATAACGACAACTGAACCATGACCTGGCAATGCTTATTTTTTTCACTAATGAAGTGTACTTGAATAACACGAATTTAGTAAAGTATATTACAAATCCATTTGGAAATCTTCAATTCCTTTTCAGTCTCTAAAGAGTACAAGGTTTTTCCAGGTTGTTCCATTTCATTAGTTAAAAACTACCCCCTCTACTTATCCACATTTCGATCATGTTTTTGCAATGATCGCAAAAAGGTATTCCTAAAAAGCGGCTTTACGATTATGTGTATTCTGTCGATCTTTGAGTAGTATTCATTTACATACGTTATTTGACCAACCGAACGACTTGCGGATTCCAAGGGACTTCGAAGTTGTGGCAGTAGATTCAAACTATTGTCAATATCGACTTTCCTGAAGCGAAAATGATTCACGACTTTGAAATACTTTGAAACTGAAAAACGCTCTTTTCGGTTTAGTGTATCTATGTCAGATTATGGGCTGTCATACTATTGAAAGAAAACATTGTCTTCAGCAATCTAAATTCTCGAAATATATGATTACATTCCATGTCATACCAGTAAGCGTACTGTCAGTAACCTGGTCCACAAACAACAACAAAAGTAATGGAGTCAAAACACATAGGTCTTATAGCAGTTATATGAAGAAATTGATCCGATATTGGCCGTTGTAACTTCAAATCTTTTTTTAAACACGTAACTTCTTCCCTACTCATCAAAATTTCGAATTTTGAATAATTTTTCCGAATCATGCTTTAGCATGAAATTTTAGCCTCGATACACACTTCTCCTTAGTTAGCTTCAAGAGGTTTAAAGGATTTGTCTCCAAACTCTACGAGCCATAGTGGATTGCATTATAACTTAGAAAAGTGATCGACTGCATCGAAGGTTTAAAAAGGATTTTCAGAACAAATCGTATCTCCTGATGATTTTTGAAGACAAATTGCGACATTTGACATTAATGGAAACCACCATTTGAATTCTATTGTTATTTCGGTCGATAGTGAATGTCGCAATTCGCCCCTTGTTAGATATAAGTGTTAAGATTACCTTTTCAATGAATCTTCTTTTACGCGTACAGGTTTTAACAGTCTTATGATGACAGAAATCAATTTTTAATGACTCCTCCGATGACATTCCAGAAGTAGCTGCTGTCAAGTGAATAACTCATCCAATGATATCCCAGAAGCGATGGTTACTTTAGAAATGTTCACTTGAATAATCTTTACCATGGTGATATTCGTTAAAGACGGTTTCGTCGGCGTCTACTGAATCTGTCTGCATCAGCTCGTCTTCGTCCTTCACTTCACTCTGGCTATCGAATAGATCTTCAATTAGGCTTGTGCTTAATATGGTAATTATTCGATTATGGTCAGGATTTGTGGGTTCGGCTATCTTTCCTTCGCCCCTGCACAGCTTGATACTAACAAATCCGTAGTAAAATTAGCTTCGCCTCTGCGACCGTCTTTCTTTCGACAGATACACTTGCAATAGATCTCGAATAACTCTCTGACCGGTACCTCGTCGAGTTTCTGGCCTGGCCACACTTTCCCGAATGACGTCACCGCTAGCTTTGGCTAATTAACAGACTGATGGACTGGAATTCTCTTTCAGATTCTGTCTTTTTTCAGTGGATTATATATCAACAATAGAGATTTTTAAAGACTTCGCTGTTAACTATCTGGGACGCATTAGTCTTCAGCTGTGGGATCTACTGGAGAAATTTCATCTCCTCCTAACACTGTCATATAGTTCCTGCAGATGTAGATTTGTCCGCTGCATGCCGGTTCAGCTGTGGGACCTTGTCGTAACCTAAGGCCTACTTCTCTTCGCTCGTTAGCGCTTCGACCAACTTGCTTCCAAGACTCTGATACAGAGGCAATAATGTATATCCGTTGCGACAAGTCTCGTTCGACGATCCAACTTTTCCAGTTGTCGTAGGGGTTACAGCTTGGTGTTCAGTGTCCGAATTAGGGGAATTTGGAGGCTTCCCAGCCACCTTAAGTGGGGTGCATGGAGAAAGCGTATGTATGGGGAAAGTGGGTAGTATGGGATAATGATTTTTGATCCATGGATTTTAAAGACAGTAAAGAATTAAAACATCGCTAATAACCATTTGATCCTAAGTTTATCATGATTCATTATACTATGGGATCGAAAAAAAAAACAATTTTCTCTATTTTCGAGACGTTACAACAACTCGCGTTGTTAGAAGAGTGGGGAGTATGGGAGAATGATTTTTAAACCTTGGATTTTTACATTGAAGGCAGTAAAGAATTATAACATCACTAATGATCATTTGATCCTAAATTTATCATGATTAATTCTAATAGGTGATCGAAAAAAAAAACAATTTTTCACTATTTTCGAGACGTTACAACAACTCGAAGTTACCATTTAATTATAATTTGTTAAAAAGACAATTTTAAAGCTTAATTTTCAAAACTATTAGACGTTTAAAAGTTTTAATTCGTTGTATTATTTATTTGGTTTATTGAGCCCAAGATTTGAAATATCGCATACAGTTTTATTTAAAGAACACAACTTTTATTTAAATGCTTATAAATTTCATTTTATAAGTCCATAAAACATAAAAAAAAACAAAACCATTTCATGGCAAAAAAGTATAACAAAACTAATTGATCTATTCAATTAAAAGTCAAGAAATAATTTGTTTAAAACTAAAAATAAACTAAATATGTATAAAACTATATAAAATACCTTTATTTTTTAGAAGGTTTAAAGTGTATTTGCTGCTCACGATCACGATGTAATTGTGAAATCAAATGTATGCGTAATTGAGCAACATTTTCTAAAGGTTGATTACACAACAGACAGGTTACGGGCTGAATAGAGCCATCACTAGAAAATAAGACATAGAAAAGATTATGAAATTAGCTTCTCCAACAATTCAAGCTTAAGTATGGTAAAATTTCTTCGATATTATTCTACTTACAATTGTCTTAATTTATGCAATTCAGCACAGTGTCTCAGCAAAGCTTGTATACGATCATATTTTTCATCGTATAAACGTAAAGCCGATAACATGGGAAATATTGTGCGTTCCCCCAAAATGCAAACAGTTTCTAGAATCTCTGTAGGCTCATGATATTGCCAAACATTGTCGTTTTCATCGCAGTGAGTTTCAATATATTTACGATTTTTACTTAAAAGTCTGAAATAAAAGAACGAAAAAAAAAAACATTAGAAAATTACATTTAAACGATTTCGAAACATTCAATTTGGCAAAATTTTCAAATTTACACAAAGATTACTATTACCTTATTATAATCTCCTTAATTTTAGCTTGTAAATCAGCCATTTGACTAGGCAAGATATTGGGACGTTCATCACCATGATCCGTAAATAGCATGGCATCCATGCAATAACGCAATTGATTAATCTATACACATAAACAACAAAACATTATCAAAATTAATACCATTAAATTACCTAACTCTCTCCTTACCATTTCAAAATCTTCCTTTTCTATCTCCACATCCAAATTGAGTACAATATCATGTTCACCATACAGCGGCTTATAAGTGTGTTCATCATAGCCTAGACCCGCTAAAAGGGCTACATACTTAGTACGTTCCTTATTACGTTTTATTTGCATGGTGGGGCAAAACATCATAGTCATTAGTGCTCCAAAACCGTGTATATTTGGCATTAAAGTTGTAGCACGTGCAATTATAGTTTCACCCGTTTGTGTTTCTGTTACATCAGCTGCCACCATCAAACGTTCGTGTACATCTTGTGGATCTGTATCGAGTAGGACGGAATTTACTGATTCTCTTTCTATCTGTACACATTTCCATTCGCCTACTCTTACAGCGGAAAAGATTTTAGTTTCTAGAGGAGAATAGGGGCCACGTAATTTGATAAGTTTATTACAGAGTTGCTTGGGTGGTGAGGGTATGTCGAAGTCGGCGCTTAATTGATTTGAACGCATATATTCTTCGTTTTGACGCATGTGATCTTCGTCGAGATAACGGCTACTGAGAGATTGTTTGCGTAAACGGACATCGTAATCGATCTGTAAATGTAATTTATGAGATTTAAGAGCGATCACAGATCGAAAGTAGATTTACGTTGAGCCTGCTATTAAGATTTTTATACAAGAAATATCGTTTTTCTTGTTCAGAAATAAGAGTGTTCATAGAATGTCTAACTTTTTTATTCAATTAGTTATTAAAGATCACTTTCCCATAGGAAATAGAAGTGATCACAGGGTAGATAGATAGA
>NW_023995297.1:87500-112500 GCF_015586225.1 Lucilia sericata
ATTAAAGGTCGTATGATCAACCTTAATAAAAACATTAGCCACAGCATCAACCACGGAAAATACTTCCAATTCTACAGTACCAGCATTAGCACATTTCTGTAATAACTCATTAGCATCATCAGACCATTTGCCGTTGGGAGAACGCACAGTAGAGGGTTGTACCATGGCTAAACGACATTCAAAAATACGTGGAGGTATTTCGGATAGGGAAGCAAGTTTTTCAGAGAAACAGCGCAAATCTTCAAAGTCAACAGTGCCAATGCAACCATTGTCAATGAAAAATACCTAAGAATAAAAATAATTAATTAATATTAATGTATTTTACACAATTGTTTAAAACTTACTTGAAATTGTATAGAACGAGCATTGGAAATAACTTTTAAAACTTTAGCTCGTCTATATTTGTTATCTAGAGGTGCTGACAACAACATGCCTTTGGATACTGCCGCAGGACTATCAAAGACACCAGCTTTCAATTCGCGTGGATCATTGAGGGCATCGTGTATGTCTCGCAAACGTTCAATTTCGGAAGCGGGCAAGAAAAAGAATTTACTACAATGTTCAATCTAAAATTTATACAAAAATTAAGGTTCATATCAAAAACTCTCTAAAAATTAATTTCAAACTTACATGAGTTATTTGGCCTCTTAATTTCTTCTGAAAGATGGAAGGTAAAACTATCAAATCGGCATGTTTAAGTGAGTCTTTCACCAGCTGCCATTCACCATCTTTAACACTTACGACGCCCAATTCTTCAGCATATTTAATGCCCATATTTACACTAAATTGAGAAATTAATAAAATTATTTTCCTTAAAAAAGTTCAACGACATCTTCAAAACTTACTCCATAACATTTATTATAGTTTTCATTTTCGACAAACGCATTCTTACTGCCTTATAAACCTCAGCCCGAACTTTGCCCGGTACCGTTAAACGATAAGTACTATCATCATATTCATCTTCGAGATTTTTCTTAAATGTTACAAACACCTTTTCCGAGCCCGATTGAAAGCGTACCTCAATATCTTTTGCTGGTATGCGAACATCTTTGAAAATATCCTTAATAGAGCGTGTGTATAATTCTCCTACATGTTTATTATTGAAATTAGTAAAGAAAACTGTACGACAAGGATCATTGCCATTGAGAACATGATACATTTTGCGATCTCGTTCAGTGTCATTAAGGGATGTACGTGTAAAATAATTGGGATAGAAAGCTCCGGCAATAATAATTTTTAAAATAATAGTTTTTTCTCGATCCATCCAGTGAACACGTTGATAGGTTGTCTGTTCTTTGAAATTCAAATTGGCTAGACGTTCTTTTAGTTCTTGTACGAGCAAATGCATTTCTTTAATGGTACGTAAATTGATGTAGAAACGTTTTGCCCAGGCATGTTCGCCCTCTTCTTCGCGTAGGCTATTTTGTTCACGCATTGATTTCCAAACCTAGATATGGAAATATGTATATGTAAGTAAGGAAAAGAAATGTTTTATATAACAGCACTTTCTTTAAAAAGTTATATTCAGAAAAAGCTTTTAAGTTTTATTTTTTGTTTAAAAAACTTCTTTAAAAATTACTTTTTAAAACATCTTTAGTTTTTTTCTCAAAAAACTTTTTATAGCAGATTTCTTAAAAATGCTTTTGAAAGCTTTTTTCTTAAATGCTTTGTAAAGCTTTTTCTTAAAAGGTTTGTAAAGTTTTTAATGTTTTTTAAGCTTTTTTCTTTTAAAGCTTTTGCTTTTAAAGCTTTGCTTTAAAAGCTTATGTCATAAAATACTTCTTAAAGCTTTTTTCTTAAAATGATTTATAAAGCTTTTTTCCTAAAATGTTTTTTTTTTTCAAAAATGTTTTTGAAAGCTTTTTCTTTAAATGTTTTTGAAAGCCTTTTATTTGAAAGCTTTTTGTAAAAAGATTTTGAATTTTTTTTTTTTTCTTTTTAATGTTTTTAAAGCTTTTTTCTAAATTTTTAATATGCTTTTTATAGTTTTTTCTTAATTCTTAAAATGCTTTTTAAAGCTTTTTTCTTAATTGAAGCTTTTTTTAAACAATTTTTTTGGTTTTTTTGACAAAAGGTTTTTTAATATTTTTCATAAAAAAGCTTTATTTTAAGCTTCATTCACAAAAAAAACTTTAAGCTTTAAAAAAACATTTTTGCATAAAATATTTTAATTTTTTCACGCTTTTTCATTTAATATTTTTTGGTAAAAAGCTTTTTTTTACAAAAAAACCTTGCAGCTTAACACAAAAACTTTTTACAAAAATATGAATGAAAAAGCTTTTATTACACAAAAGTTTTTTTCTTAATTTTTTGTTACAGAAAGTTATAAGCATAGAATATCCATGTAATAAGTATTCTTAAAAAGCTTTTATTATACAAATGATTTTTCATTCTAAAATTAAAAGCTATTTTGTTAAGAAAGCTTTCGTAAAAAATTTAAAAAGTTTTTAATTTCTTTATTTTTTGGAGAGAACCGTTTTCATATAATTTTCTTGTGAAAAAGCTTTATTCCGAAAAAGTTATTTTCTCACAAAAAGTTTATACTGAAAGCTTTTTCATAAAAAATATTTTTGTAAGTTATTTATACATTATATTACCTTATAAGACTTTAAAATGGCAAATAAGTCTGAACCTGAACCATCAGCCCAAAGTAACTTTTGTAAATAAGCATCACAATCACTTTGAGGCGTAGAACCATGATAACGAAAAATAGAGCGCACGCTTAAACCAGCAGCTAAAAATATAACAAACAAAAAACCCACAAATTATAAATAAAATATCCAAAATTTTAAGAAAGAAAATACACTACCTATAATAATAGCATCTTCCAGAACGCTAAATATATAACCCAAGACAATTAAACGACTCAGTCGTATATTTAAAGGTAAAGAAGCCATAATGCGACCCATATAACTAATATCACCATCCTGTACAGAATAAACACCATTAACTGTGGTATACAAAGCTCCCACTTCTTTTAAAGTTAAAATAGTATTGTGAATATCACTTAAATTGGGAGGACTCATAGCCAAGCCGAGAATATCCGGTGGAGGACCCATGTCAAGAAGTTTGGCTTTTAAGACAACATTTTCCAAAGGGCAGCGTAACATTTCGGGAATGCTGAATTCATCCATATAATTCTAAAAATGAAAATTTGGGTTAAAAATTATAAGAACATATAAAAAGGTAGTAAAAAATCCACCTCATAGTAATATCTGGGAACTAAACGATAAACACGACCATTCATTACACGACCAGCACGACCGGCACGTTGTTTACAATTGGCTTTGGAGGCCCATTGCAATTGCAAAGATGTAAAATTGGAGGCAGTATCAGTAACCAAAGCTTTGGTTAGACAAAAATCAATAACTGGAAATATATAATATTAAACAGAATTATTAATAAAGAAAAATAGTTAATCTTACCATATTTAACATCGGGTACAGTTATAGAACTTTCTGCTATATTAGTGGCTAATATAACTTTACGATAACCCAAAGGAGCCTGATGGAAAACCTTGATTTGTTCATCGGGCGATATTAAGGAATGTAAACGTATGGGACTTAATTTTGGGGTGTTTCTGTAAAAATATAACAAAATAGAACATGGTGTATAATAATATTATTAAACATTATAACTTACTCTTCTGAATTATTAAGCAATTCCAATCTTTTGCACATTTGTTCGATTTCATTGATGCCGGGTAAAAATATTAAAATGGAAGTGCTATTCGCCGCATTCGTTTGAGAATTTAAACTTAAAGCCACCTCTTGTTTTTCAATGTTATCAATGACAATTATCAGTTTTAAAACTAATCTATACATTTCAGGTGATATACCCGGTTCAGTAACATCTATTTCCACATTCTAAAACATAATATTTAAATTAAAATTTCCCGTTTTTAACATACATTTAATTATAAAACTTACGGTATTATTAATACGTCCCAAATCATCTAAATAGAAATCTTTTACTTGAAATAAACGTCTAGAGTCGGCTTTTAAAATGGGTGCTGGTTCACGTTTGATTTTAAAATAATTGGAAAACTTTTAAAAGAAAAAATGTTTATATAAAAAAAATTGTCGCAATTACACAACAACTTACCTCCACTGAATTAATAGTGGCCGACATTAATATAATCTTACAACGTTTAGAGTTGGTGCTCAAGAAACGTCTTATAACTATCAACAAAAAGTCCATTTCTTGATCTCTTTCATGCACCTCATCCAGTATAATGTGTGTATAATTGCCCAAAGATTTTTCATGTATTAATTTTTGTAATAGCACGCCGGTCGTGCAGTAAACAATTCGAGTATCTTCGCTTATATTGGCATGTAGACCAACCTGAAATTTAGTTATTACAATAATTAATTTTTTATTCATTTTTTGTATTGTTGGGTGTTTTACCTGATAACCAACTATAGATCCCTCTGGCCATTTACGTTCTTGGCAAACACGACGTGCTATGGATATGGCAGCAATACGTCTTGGTTGTGTGCAAATTATTTTACAATACTCTCGTCGAGTATAGGCATCATCAATGATATATTGGGGAACCTGGTGACAAAAAGTTACAAATATGTTCTCACAACAGTTTCTTGAATTTTTAAAACTTATGGGCTTTACTCTGTAACTAAATATAAATTAATAGAATCGAACTAAAACAGAACTATACTTAATCTAAATAAAACTAAACTAGAATTGAACTAAAAGGTAACTGAACTAAGCTAGAACTAAACTAGAACTGTATTAGAACAGAACTAGAACTGTATTAGAACTGAACTAGAACTGAACTAGAACTGAACTAGAACTGAACTAGAACTGAACTAGAACTGAACTAGAACTGAACTAGAACTGAACTAGAACTGAACTAGAACTGAACTAGAACTGAACTAGAACCGAACTAGAACTGAACTAGAACTGAACTAGAACTGAACTAGAACTGAACTAGAACTGAACTAGAACTGAACTAGAACTGAACTAGAACTGAACTAGAACTGAACTAGAACTGAACTAGAACTGAACTAGAACTGAACTAGAACTGAACTAGAACTGAACTAGAACTGAACTAGAACTGAACTAGAACTGAACTAGAACTGAACTAGAACTGAACTAGAACTGAACTAAACTGAACTAGAACTGAACTAGACACAGAACAAGAAACGATCAGAAACTGAATAGAAACTGAACTAGAACTGAACTAGAACTGAAATAGAATGAACTAGAACTGAACTAGAACTGAACTAGAAGAACTAGAACTGAACTGAAGAACTAGAACTGAACTAGAAACTGAACTAGACGAACTAGAAAACTTGAACTAGAAAAAACTGACTCGAAACTGAACTAGACTGAAACTCGAAATGAACTAGAACTGAATGAACTGAACTAGAACTGAACTAGAAACTGAACTAGAACGGACTAGAAACTGAACTAGAAACTGAACTAGAACTGAACTAGAACTGAACTAGAACTGAACTCGAACGGAACTAGAATGAACTAGAAACTGAACTAGAACTGACTAGAAATGAACTAGAAACTGAACTAGAACTGAACTAGACACTGAACTAACTGAACTAGAACTGAACTAGAACTGAACTAGAACTGAACTAGAACTGAACTAGAACTGAACTAGAACTGAACTAGAACTGAACTAGATACTGAACTAGAACTGAACTAGAACTGAACTAGAACTGACTAGAACTGAACTAGAACTTAACTAGAACTAACTAGACTGAACCTAGAACTGAACTAGAACTGAACTAGAACTAAACTAAATAACTAGAACTAAACTGAACTAAACTAACTGAACTAGAACTGAACTAAAACTGAACTAGAACTGAACTAACGAACTAGAACTAACTGAACTAGAACTGAACTAGAACTGAACTAGAACTGATCTAGAAACTGAACTAGAACTGAACTAGAACTGAACTAGAACTGAACTAGAACTGAACTAGAACTGAACTAGAACTGAACTAGAACTGAACTAGAACTGAACTAGAACTGAACTAGAACTGAACTAGAACTGAACTAGAACTGAACTAGAACTGAACTAGAACTGAACTAGAACTGAACTAGAACTGAACTAGAACTGAACTAGAACTAACTAGAACTGAACTAGAACTGAACTAGAACTGAACTAGAACTGAACTAGAACTGAACTGGAACTGAACTAGAACTGAACTAGAACTGAACTAGAACTGAACTAGAAGTGAACTAGAACTGAACTAGAACTGAACTAGAACTGAACTAGAACTGAATTAGAACTGAACTAGAACTGAACTAGAACTGAACTAGAACTGAACTAGAACTGAACTAGAACTAGAACTGAACTAGAACTGAACTAGAACTGAACTAGAACTGAACTAGAACTGAACTAGAACTGAACTAGAACTGAACTAGAACTGAACTAGAACTGAACTAGAACTGAACTAGAACTGAACTAGAACTGAACTAGAACTGAACTAGAACTGAACTAGAACTGAACTAGAACTGAACTAGAACTAGAACTGAACTTGAACTGAACTAGAACTGAACTAGAACTGAATTAGAACTGAACTAGAACTGAACTAAAATGAACAAAAACTTAACAGCGAATATAAACTATAACGGAACTATAAAAAGCATTTTAAAAGAAAACTAACTTTTTGAAATTAGAAAAACAACAAGAAAAACTTACCTGCGTTGTTTTACCACAACCAGTATCACCTTCTATGACCACCACTGGATTAGCCCGTATGGTATTAACAATTTCCTCTCTCTTATCGTGTATAGGTAAATTTTCATCACGTCTCAAATCAAAGGGATAACGATCATAAATGGCATCATCCACACGATTTGGACGACTAGGACCATTATCATTATCCCGCTCATCATCAGAATCTGATAAACTTTCTAAATCATCCATACAAGAGGAAGCCACCACACTGCAGGAGGCACCATAACGGGATTGATCATTATCGCCATTCAAATCCAACTTTTAAATAAAAAAATTAAACTCTATAAAAAAAATCGTCTTTGTTCTACAAACCTGTTCTAATTTTAAACGTTCTGTTCGGCTACATCCTTTGAGTATTCCGTGCCCGCATATTCACGTTTCATAAGGTGTTTTGAATCCTCCGCGGGAATAACAGTAGTTGCAACCGTGCCTGAGACACAACCGCGAGGTACGGTTTTGCGCTCAAAGTTTTTGGAAAAATCAAAGAAATCATTTATGTCATCCATATTTGATAACTTTGAGATTTAATCTTGTGTTAAATAAATTAATTAATAATTATTTTTCAAATCTGTCGCCAATTGGAAGCTGCGTCTTTCGCCAAATATTTTTGCAACAAATGCCGCTAGAAAATAAATTAAAATCAAGATGGATTTAAACAAAATGTTCTACAAGTTATATACTTAGCAATTTTGTATATATAGTTTGACATTAACGGTTATAAAAGTTACTTTTTATACATCAAGTTTGACAGTCCTTGTGTATAAAAAAATAATCAACAGTTTAAATAACTTTACCTTGTTGAAATTCTCCTTTAATGAAATGTTATCAATGGCGAAAACAGCAACAATAACAAAAAAAACAATGTAAATGTAAAACTGAGCTGCCAAGTTTTAATAATAAGAAAATAAAATAAGTGCTTTTTTAAATTTATTTTTATCAAACAATTTAGAAAATTTTAATTTTAGTTAATTATTGCTAATTGTTTAGTAAAATCTTTAAGATTTACACAAAAAAAATGAAATTTATTTATGTATATTATTTAACATTATTCTACTACGAAGGTTGGCAACTCTATTTTACAGTTATCTATATATTTAAACGATTTCCAACACTACTTTTAGTTCTTGGTTCTTCTTTATGCCATAAATTTTGTTTACGGAAACACAAAGAAAAAAAAAACAGTGATAATAAATAAACATAAATAAATTTAAATTAAATTTAGTTTTATATATTTTTCTGAATAAATAAATTAGCCAATAATAAAAACAATGACTAGTGGTCGTTTTCATTTAAATGGCGAAGCTAGTGATCCTGAACAAAATACAGCCTCAACATCAGCCGCCGCAGCAGCGGCAGCAGCAACAAATACAACAGGTGGTGTAGCCAGCGCAGCTGCTAGCGGAACAACAGAAATAAGAGAAAACGAAAAAATCAGAACATTTGTCTTCACCAGTAGAGGCAACGCTTCAAACTTACCCAGAAACGATAGAACACATTCAGTGGCAGCAACAGAACCTCTAGAAGAGTTAGAAATAAAAATACCCGAGGTAAGTCTTCAAAAAATTAAATTCTTATTAAAATATTTGTTTAACAGTCCAAAAATGTTTATGTAATATTCCTCGTTTGTTTTTATTTCAGCTTTTACAAAGTGGTTATTCCTTTTACACGTGGCCCTGTGCTCCTATTTTAGCCTGGTTTTTGTGGGAACGTCGTCACTCGTTGGTAGGCAAACGTATTTTAGAACTAGGAGCTGGTACTGCTTTACCAGGCATATTAGCAGCAAGGTGTGGTGCCCAAGTGGTTTTAACCGATAACTGCATATTACCCAAATCTTTGAATCATATACGCCGTTCCTGTGCAGTTAATAATTTAACGCCCGGACAAGATATCGAAGTGAAAGGTTTAAGTTGGGGTCTTTTACTAAACAGTGTATTTTCTTTGGGTCCCCTGGATTTGATTATTGCTGCCGATTGTTTCTACGATCCCAGTGTATTTGAAGATATTATTGTGACAGTATCATTTCTTTTAGATCGTAATCCTACGGCAAAATTTATTTTCACCTACCAAGAACGCAGTGCGGATTGGTCCATAGAAGCCTTACTCAAGAAGTGGAAACTTTGTGCTTTACAAATCAATAGCGACGATATTGGTAAAGCCTCAGGTGTGGATTTATTAGAAATTTTAGCAGGCCACACTATACATTTAATAGAAATAACTAAAGAAACCTAAAACGCTAGAAGAAACAATGTCGAATTTTGTACGTCAATCTTATAAGTTATTTGTGGGCAATTTACCCTGGACCATTGGTCAAAAGGAATTGCAAACTTATTTCTCCAAGTTCGGGCATGTCTCCTCTTCATCCATAATCTATGATAAACAGCAGGGCTTTTCGAAGGGTTTCGGTTTTGTAACATTTAGCAGTAGTGATGCCTATAATAGTGCCTGCAATCAAAATGTTCACTTTTTAGAGGGACGTGTACTTAATGTTAAGGAAGCTAATAATCAATAAGTTTATAATTTATGTATGTAAATGAAATGAAATAAATTGAATTATTTAAATTAAAAGTTGTATTTGTATCACTTTAATAATGCCAAAGGGAAAAAGCAATTATTTTATTTTTTTCTTTTTATTTCACTTTACTCCCACAACTTTTGAAAGATGTGTTTAAAAAACATTTGATATAAAAATAAATTGCAAGGGGAAACATTCTATAATTAGTTACTACGATATTTTATCAAATTTCCTACAATTGCAACATAGTTGCTAAAAACAAAAAAATCAATAACTTTAGCAATGTTTCGAAATCAAATCACATTCCTACCTAAGCCGAAGCAAAAATTGTTTATATTTACAAAAAAAAGAAAACTGTGCAGTTTTTACTTATTTAAATAAGTTTTATAATTGCTACCCACTGCCTCAGTGATGGATTTATAATTTTTAGCTTTTAATATTTCAGCCAGTTCACTTTTGACTCGCTTAACTATGGGCGGACCATGATAGATGAATGAGGTGTACAACTGTAGATAAGAAGCACCAGCTTCAATTTTTTCATAAGCATCCTGGCCGGAAGAAATACCACCTACACCCATTATGGGAATTTTGCCACCAGTTTGGTAATACATTTCTGCTATTAAGGCTGTAGACTTGGAGCGTAGGGGAACACCACTCAGACCGCCCGTTTCTAAAGCAGTTAAAGAAACCTCCTTAAGATTATCGCGGGCTATGGTAGTATTTGATACTATTAAGCCATCGACACGGCAGCTTTTCTTATTCACCACTGCGGCTATATCTTTAATATCCTGTTGTGTTAGATCGGGAGCCAGTTTAAGCAATACGGGTACTTTATTGTTGGCATGCAATTCATTACGGGTTTTTATGACTGTTTCCAAAAGAGCCTCTAAATCTTTTTTACCCTGTAGATCTCTTAGTCCGGGAGTGTTGGGACTGCTTATATTTATAACCAAGTAATCAGCTATGGGGCCAAATATTAAAACACCTTTTCTATAATCCTCCTTGGCCGAGGGTGAGGTTTTATTTTTACCCAAGTTTATGCCTAAAACACCTTGAAAATTTCCCGAATCTTTCAAAGCTTTTAGGCGTTTAAATACCTCAGCATGGCCCTCGCTATTGAAGCCATAACGATTTATAATGGCCTCATCTTCCACTAAACGGAAAACACGAGGCAAAGGATTACCGGGTTGAGGTTCTGGTGTAACTGAACCGATTTCTACAAAACCAAAGCCAATTTGTGACAAACCTTCAACAGCTTCTCCTTGTTTATCAAAACCGGCCGCTATACCCAAAGGGTTGGTTAAAGGTAGACCAAAAAAGTCGGTTTGCTATATAATTTAAATTGGATAATGGTAGGAAATTGAAGTTCACTATAATATCGCTTAAATAACTTACCAATATAGCATCATCTGGTTTATTGGATTTGCCAAACAATTTATATTTGCAAGCCCACACCGCCAATTTGTGGCTAGTTTCTGGTGGCAGTAGACGCGTGGCCGGCATTAAGATTTTCTCATAATACTGCTCTTGGCCTTGGTGAATGCACAAACCGGAAAACACCAAACCACCTCCAGTACAAACCAAAGCCAATGTTTTAAGCTTATTCTGAATAAGAATTATTAATATTTTGGTTTTAGGAAAAACATTAAATTATTAAAACTTACTGCCGTCTTAGGAGCACGAGCCGCCATAATTTTATAAAAATATTAAATAAAAAATTTGCAAATTTGCTAAATATTAACAAAACAATGTTAATAACCAGGTGGTTTTAACATTATATTAATGAACTGTAAACTTTAACAGTAATTTATTAAACTAACATTTTTTAATTCTGTTATCATCTATTAATTCGCCTTACAACAGCTGTAGACTTAACAGATAATAACAAACGTTTTTTTTTTTTTAGTTAGACATGCTATTACGGCAACCAAAAATTAGTTTTAGTTTTTAATATATTAATAATTAATTAATTTAATTAACGATTAATTACACTTAAAAGTGTAACAAGTGTTTAACTATTATATAGTTGTAAAAAGTGTAATCAATTTAAATTGCTTTATTCTGTCTTGTAAAATGGAAACTGAATTGATACAAGGCAATGTTAACCCACTGGCAGCGCCCGTGACCCCAGCGTCACAGACACATAGTTTTATTAATGCATTGGTGGTAAGTTTTTGTAGATTTAAAAAGTTGTTATATAGATATAAGTTTATGATCTTGACGATCTTGTAATAAATGAGCGATATATTATGATAAAATTTAAAATATATGTATAAACATTTTAGGCTGGTGGAGTTGCTGGTATGGTGGTCGATATAGCATTATTTCCCATAGACACGGTTAAAACACGTTTACAAAGTGAAAGAGGCTTTTGGCGTTCAGGCGGTTTCAAAGGAGTCTACAAGGGTTTAGCACCTGCAGCAGCCGGTAGTGCCCCCACTGCCGCCTTATTTTTCTGTGCCTATGAAAATTTTAAAACTTTATTCAGCAATGTAGCAGGCTGCACCAAAAATTCACCCTATATACACATGATTTCGGCATCAAGTGCAGAAGTGGTAAGTGGAAATTTGAAAAAATATAATAAAGTGTTATTAACAAAAATACATCCTTCAATAGCTTGCCTGTTTAATACGGGTGCCTGTAGAAATCGCCAAACAACGTAGACAAACTCTGGGAAATAAATCGCAGCAGGGAGCTTTACAGATACTATGGACTGCTTATAAAACAGAGGGTCTAAGAAAGGGTGTTTATCGTGGTTTTGGTTCTACCATAATGCGTGAAATACCATTTAGTTTTATACAATTTCCTCTATGGGAATTCTTTAAATTACAATGGACCCCTATGACGGGACTGGATTCTACACCGTTTTCAGTGGCATTATGTGGTGCTGTAGCTGGTGGTATTTCAGCTGGTTTAACTACACCTTTAGATGTGGTTAAGACAAGAATTATGTTGGCCGAACAGAATAGTTCGATACGTAAATTGCCCATACCAAAAGTATTGTCTTCCATATATCGTGAAAGAGGTTTCAAAGGGTAACTATTATTGCATTTTTTCTTTTTATTTAATTTTACTGGAATTTAATGGATTTTGTTGATTTCAGTTTATTTGCTGGTTTTGTACCTCGTGTTATGTGGATTACCTTGGGTGGTGCATTTTTCTTTGGTTTTTATGATTTAACCTGCCGTTTATTGGGTGCAGAGAGTAATACAGCAACCAATGCTTAGTTTTTTGTTTTGTTATAGTTTTTAAAATAATTGAATAAATATATTTAATAAATTTTCACTAAATATTACTTTAAAATTGAATATAATTGTTCGTTATTTGTTGCAGTTGCTTGATATTTTTTGGGAAATGTTCGTTTGGGTGCAGTAAAAGATATATTTGTGTTGACTAGCAGCTGTAGTTTTCTTCATTTAATACTGTTTTTTTTTTTTTTGTAAATAATACTGGAATAAGGCATATTATTAAGTAAATAGATCGGAAGTTCTGTTGAGATGTGAAGTACTTAAATAATTTTCATAACGCTGAAAAAGAAATTAAAAAGAAAATTAAAAAAAAACTTCTGAAAGTTTAGTAAAGACTTCAAGAAAGTATGGTAGAAATCATGGCCGACCATACGATACACTACGTTAAGCACAAATTTAAAGTTTATATGAAAACTGAATTTACCATTACAAAAAATAATAACCAGTCTTTGAGAAAATAGGGCTGGGTATCAAAATTTATATATTCTGGTATTATTAAGGCTTGATAAAACTTATGAGTCAATAACAACTATTTTCGTAGTATTCGTACTTTAACATTTGACCGATATTTTAATATAAAGGTCAAAAGATTTTTCATAATGACTCTGATCTGTTACGAATATTTTAAGATGGATGCCGGACTCATAATACAGCTAAAGGGTCTAAGTGCAGGGTATTAATAAACAAAATTAACTTACATTATTTATTTGTAATTTTCCTCTAAGTAAACTTTTTGTGGGATTATCTTCATTGTCTACCTCATCTTCCTCTTCCTCCACAGCGTCGGGATCTTGTTCCAAAGGAGAATCATATTCGTTATCTTCATATAGGAAACGTCTACCCTGACGCTTCTTACAGTACAAATGCACCAAACGTCTTCTATGGCTGGCCATCAGATACACCTAAAATAGCGAAATTATTATTAACTTTTTATTATAAACTATATAGGTATTTTATCTTTCTTACCAATAAAGCTAATATAACAATGCCCAGGAGGACACCCAGTGGTATTAGTATATAAAAACTGCCCTCTTCAGGTATTTCTATTGTTGGCAATGTTGTATTTTCCGGAAAGACTGGAACAATTTGTGTTGTTTTATCATGACTGGGTACTGTTGTTTCTATTAAACCCATTTTTAATTAATATTTTATATATTTTCGTTAAATTTTAACTAATTTTTATGTTTTGCCAATTGTTTACATTGATTTTTTTCTATTCTTGTTCTTTTTCTTCAAAAAAAAAACTGTAAACAAGGCGAAGTTAAACAATTCGCCTTAAACATGTGAGAGATTTAACGGCTCTGTTATTACCTTTATTTTCATTAACATTCTCTGTTATAAAAGAGTAAACAATGTTAAGCAAGATAAATAAGAAAAATCTGGCAACTTTACACACAGAAATCTAAATAATTAAAAAATTTAGAAGTGTTTGACATCTTTGACAAAAATTTATATTTTTTGTAAAAAATACCGAATAAAACTTAAAAAATTAAGATTTTAATAAAAATTCTTCATTTCTATTATATAACTCAAATAAATTCCATGAATTTCCAAACAAAATGTCTGCAACCGCTTTTGTGATGCCTAATGACTTGTCTGATTTGTGTCGCGTGTGTTTGCAATTGCCAGAGGAGTCCCAATATTTGGATTTGACCACCATTTATGATGAAGATGATAATTTAACTTATGGTGAATGTTTTACGATTTGTACACAAATAGATTTAAGTGCCGGCGAAGGAGTACCTCATCATTTGTGCAAATCATGTGGTTTGGAACTGCAAATGTCCTATGATTTTCATAAGAAAATTGAAGAATCCAAAAAGGTGATAGAACAATGTCAAAAACAAATAGAAGAACAAAAAAGAAATTCCAACAGAGAAGAGTCACAAGGACTACATTCAAATGCTAGTGGAGAAAGGCGGGAGGTGGTTCAGCTTCTAAATGAAAAATATGTCATAAGTGATGACGAGGAGGACGCTGAAGAGTTGGCAGGATCTTCTCAGGAAATTCAGGTTGTAAACATAATGCAATCAGAATTCGATACACCAGCCCAGGAGGTAGACGAGACTGATGATATGGATATTATAAATAAAATTTGTAATATAGAGGATAATACACCGCAGGAAATATTGCCGGATAATGATAGGGACACAACTATGGAGCATATGGATGCGCATGATGTGGCCGATGAAGCTGAAGAAATGGATGACTATCAAAATTTGGAAACCTTAGAGGATGAAGGTAAGTGAATATTATAATTTTATATATATAGATATAAGGCAAAAAGTGCTGTCAGAAACTTGCCTCTTATTACTAAACCGGCACAGAATTTAACAAATATTTCTATATGAAAATAAAACACATTTAAATTGAGAATATTTATGGGCCAAAATATTTCAGAAGATTTCAAATTAATAGTAGTTATGATTTTGCCAACTTGTTATCGTATTTCTCGTTTGCAATATAATTTAGTTGTTTGTATGGAAATTCGAAAAAATTATAAACAAAGGTAAACTTCCACTTTAGACAAAAAAAAAAAAAAAAATAAAAAATTATCCGATATGTAATGAAAATCGAGCGATTTGAAATCGAATCGATTTCAGTTCTAGTTCAGTTCTTGTTCAGTTCTAGTTCAGTTCTAGTTTAGTACTAGTTCAATTCTAGTTCAGTTCTAGTTTAGTTCTAGTTCAGTTCTAGTTCAGTTCTGGTTCAGTTCTAGATCAGTTCTAGTTCAGTTCTATTTCAGTTCTAGTTCAATTCTAGTTCAGTTCTAGTTCAGTTCTAGTTCAGTTCTAGTTCAGTTCTAGTTCAGTTCTAGTTCAGTTCTAGTTCAGTTCTAGTTCAGTTCTAGTTCAGTTCTAGTTCAGTTCTAGTTCAGTTCTAGTTCAGTTCTAGTTCAGTTCTAGTTCAGTTCTAGTTCAGTTCTAGTTCAGTTCTAGTTCAGTTCTAGTTCAGTTCTAGTTCAGTTCTAGTTCAGTTCTAGTTCAGTACTAGTTCAAATCTAGTTCAGTTCTAGTTCAATTCTAGTTCAGTTCTAGTTCAGTTCTAGTTCAGTTCTAGTTCAGTTCTAGTTCAGTTCTAGTTCAGTTCTAGTTCAGTTCTAGTTCAGTTCTAGTTCAGATCTAGTTCAGTTCTAGTTCAGTTCTAGTTCAGTTCTACTTCAGTTCTAGTTCAGTTCTAGATCAGTTCTAGTTCAGTTATAGTTCAGTTCTAGTTCAGTTCTAGTTCAGTTCTAGTTCAATTCTAGTTTAGTTCTAGTTCAGTTCTAGTTCAGTTCTAGTTCAGTTCTAGTTCAGTTCTAGTTCAGTTCTAGTTCAGTTCTAGTTCAGTTCTAGTTCAGTTCTAGTTCAGTTCTAGTTCAGTTCTAGTTCAGTTCTAGTTCAGTTCTAGTTCAGTTCTAGTTCAGTTCTAGTTCAGTTCTAGTTCAGTTCTAGTTCAGTTCTAGTTCAGTTCTAGTTCAGTTCTAGTTCAGTTCTAGTTCAGTTCTAGTTCAGTTCTAGTTCAGTTCTAGTTCAGTTCTAGTCAGTTCTAGTTCAGTTCTAGTTCAGTTCTAGTTCAGTTCTAGTTCAGTTCTAGTTCAGTTCTAGTTCAGTTCTAGTTCAGTTCTAGTTCAGTTCTAGTTCAGTTCTAGTTCAGTTCTAGTTCAGTTTCTAGTTCAGTTCTAGTTCAGTTCTAGTTCAGTTCTAGTTCAGTTCTAGTTCAGTTCTAGTTCAGTTCTAGTTCAGTTCAGTTCTAGTTCAGTTCTAGTTCAGTTCTAGTTCAGTTCAGTTCAGTTCTAGTTCAGTTCTAGTTCAGTTCTAGTTCAGTTCTAGTCAGTTCTAGTTCAGTTCTAGTTCAGTTCAGGTTCAGTTCTAGTTCAGTTTTAGTTCAGTTCTACTTCAGTTCTAGTTCAGTTCTAGTACAGTTTAAGTTCTGTTCTAGTACATTTCAAGGTTCAGTCATAGTTCAACATTATTTTTCTACCCTGTATCACAATAAAAAATGTGATTTTTACGCTAAGCTGTTCAAGATTAATTAAAAAATGAATTTAAATTAACTTTAATTAATTAAATTGCTGTTTTCAATTTGGAGGGATATGAATTTCTAATATTTAATATGTTTTATTAAATTACGGATAATTTGTTCGTATTTATTTGTGAAAAATTCAAGTTGTGCATGTGAATAAATTTGCAATTATGTTAGTTAAGTGTCAATCAAGAAATAAATAAAATATTTGTAATGTTTCTGCTTCTGTATTTAAACCATTTCATTAAAATAGAAAAGTCAAATAAAAATTTTGAGTTCCCAGAGAACTAATTCAAATATTCAAAGAGTTTTTAAACAATAATGTTCTAACTCGTTATTTAATTATATCCAACTAATAGAAATATAAATAATTACTACTAAATTTTTCTATCTTAAAATATACAGAAACGGAAACACTACAAATAAAATGTGGTGAAAACACTATACCCATACAAGTAACAAAATACAAAACTTTTGAATGTGGCATTAATGAAGAATATGTGGAATATGCTGAAGAAGAGGAAAATGAGGAGGATGAGGGAGTAGCAGAGTCAGAGCAAGATAAAATATTAAATGAAGAATATGCACAAGAACCAAATGACGAAGATATAGCGGAACATTTAAGATGGCAAGATAATGTTGTGGCGGTAGCCAGTAAAGAACATTTACCCATTGAAATTGAGGATGATGATGAACAGGAGGAGGGAGATGAAGAACATGAGGCAATATATGAAACAAACGAAAGTCACATAATAATAGAAGATAGTTCACAGGATGAAAATAAAACAAATAAAACAGTCAATGACAACGATGGTAATAATAATAATAATAATCCAACACGTAAACGTCATGTAGGCTCCTATAGCTGTGACTATTGTCATCGTGTCTTTCCTAACTATTCACGCATGAAAACTCATCGTCGTTGTCATGAAAAAGATCGTCCTAAATTCTCTTGTTCCCAATGTGGTCGGATGTATGCCACCAAACAAGCCCGAGATTGTCATGTGCAAACTGCTCATGATAAATCCGGTTTTACCTGTAGCATTTGTAATAAAGTTTTTGCCATACGCAAAAGTCTAGAGATACATGTACGCTATCATACGGGTGATTTTCCACATGCCTGCAATTTATGTGATAAAAAGTTTGCACAAGTCTGCCATTTGAATACCCACATTAATGTTAAACACAATAAAATACGTTTTTCCTGTGATTATCCGGGTTGTGGAAAGTTTTTTACTTCCTCTACATCATTGCGTAATCATGAATATACTCATGGCATAATGCCATTCGAATGTGAATATTGTCAGCAGGGTTATCCGGCTAAAGCGAAGTAAGTTTTTTGATTTGTTTAATAAAGTTAAATTAACTTAATTTATTGTTTGATTTTCCTCTACAGATTAAGAATACATATACAACGTAAGCATGGCATGGACCTTAGTAAAGATCAATTGGAAAATATGCGTAAATTTCATGTTATGCGTTCAAAAGTTAATTTGGTGCAATTTGTGGATTCGTAGAAAGTATAATTTTATATTTTATTTTAGCTTCTTTTTTGTAGTATAATTAAAAAAAATATATTTAAAACACAATTTCTTTGTTTTCTCTATAGAAACATTTTTCAAATCTTAAATAAAAATGTAAATAGTAAATCTATTTGTAATACAGTCTTATCACCATTTTTTAACTTTCCTTAGTATGATTTGATAGTGAGAATGTTCGATTCTATATGATTGATTCACTCTTGGTAATTCTGGTTCTAGTTCAGTTCTAGTTTCGTTCTAGTACAGTTCCAGTTCACTTCTAATTCAGTTCTAGTTCAGTTCTAGTTCAGTTCTAGTTCATTTCTAGTTCAGTTCTGGTTCAATTCTAGTTCAGTTCTGGTTCAGTTCTAGTTCAGTTCTAGTTCAGTTCTAGTTCAGTTCTGGTTCAGTTCTAGTTCAGTTCTAGTTCAGTTCTAGTTCAGTTCTAGTTCAGTTCTAGTTCAGTTCTAGTTCAGTTCTAGTTTAGTTCTATTTCAGTTCTACTTCAGTTCTAATTCAGTTCTAATTCAGTTCTAGTTCAGTTCTAGTTAAGTTCTAGTTCAGTTCTAGTTCAGTTCTAGTTCAGTTCTAGTTAAGTTCTAGTTCAGTTCTAGTTCAGTTCTAGTTCAGTTCTAGTTCAGTTCTAGTTCAGTTCTAGTTCAGTTCTAGTTCAGTTCTAGTTCAGTTCTAGTTCAGTTCTAGTTCAGTTCTAGTTCAGTTCTAGTTCAGTTCTAGTTCAGTTCTAGTTCAGTTCTAGTTCAGTCTAGTTCAGTTCTAGTTCAGTTCTAGTTCAGTTCTAGTTCAGTTCTAGTTCAGTTCTAGTTCAGTTCTAGTTCAGTTCTAGTTCAGTTCTAGTTCAGTTCTAGTTCAGTTCTAGTTCTAGTTCAGTTCTAGTTCTAGTTCAGTTCTAGTTCAGTTCTAGTTCAGTTCTAGTTCAATTCTAGTTCAGTTCTAGTTCAGTTCTAGTTCAGTTCTAGTTCAGTTCAGTTCTAGTTCAGTTCTAGTTCAGTTCTAGTTCAGTTCTAGTTCAGTTCTAGTTCAGTTCTAGTTCAGTTCTAGTTCAGTTCTAGTTCAGTTCTAGTTCAATTCTAGTTCAGTTCTAGTTCAGTTCTAGTTCAGCTCTAGTTCAGTTCTAGTTCAGTTCTAGTTCAGTTCTAGTTCAGTTCTAGTTCAGTTCTAGTTCAATTCTAGTTCAGTTCTAGTTCAGTTCTAGTTCAGTTCTAGTTCAGTTCTAGTTCAGTTCTAGTTCAGTTCAGTTCTAGTTCAGTTCTAGTTCAGTCTAGTTCTAGTCAGTTATAGTTCAGTTCTAGTTCAGTTCTAGTTCAGTTCTAGTTCAGTTCTAGTTCAATTCTAGTTCAGTTCTAGTTCAGTTCTAGTTCAGCTCTAGTTCAGTTCTAGTTCAGTTCTAGTTCAGTTCTAGTTCAATTCTAGTTCAGTTCTAGTTCAGTTCTAGTTCAGTTCTAGTTCAATTCTAGTTCAGTTCTAGTTCAGTTCTAGTTCAGCTCTAGTTCAGTTCTAGTTCAGTTCTAGTTCAGTTCTAGTTCAGCTCTAGTTCAGTTCTAGTTCAGTTCTAGTTCAGTTCTAGTTCAGTTCTAGTTTAGTTCTAGTTCAGTTCTAGTTCAGTTCTAGTTCAGTTCTAGTTCAGTTCTAGTTCAGTTCTAGTTCAGTTCTAGTTCAGTTCTAGTTCAGTTCTAGATCAGTTCTAGTTCATTTTTAGATCAGTTCCATTTCAGTTCTAGTTCTATTTCAGTTCTAGTGTAGTTCTAGTTCTGTTGCAGTTTATTCTATTTAGTTCTATTTCAAATTTTTTCTTATCAATTAACTGTAAAGTACTATTACAAATGGACTACAAATAAGAAATTGAATTGATTTAAAAAACGCCCTACGTATAAATAAAATGTTAACGTTTATTTAAATATGTCTCTCATAAAATTACTATACGACTCATCACTTAACGATAATATCCACAACCTATTCATTAAACTGAATGTGCAAACAAATCTATTTTAGACCTTCCATCTTTTATGTTTAAAGAGGAACGTTTAAATGATGACATCGAGCCCCCTGAGGAAGAAATTATAATGAACACCACAATAACACCTTGTATACCAGCTGGTATTAGATTACCTTTACCTGCAGGGCCTCCATTTATATGTGAATTTTGTGGTCATAGTTGCAAAACGAAAGCCCTATTGGCCTCACATCGTCATAGAAAACATCGTCATAAAGAGTCTGCCTATCAATGTGATAAATGTGATCAACAATTTAGTTCCAAAGATGTCTATGACAAACATTTAAAACGTGTATCTTGTCACAAATATCCTGAATTTCAATGTGAATATTGTTCGAAGAAAATTATAGGATCAGCAAATTATAAAATTCATTTAAGATTTCACCAAAAAATCTATCCCTTTGAGTGTGATCAATGTGACAAAGGTTTTATGTTGGCCATACATTTAAAGGTGCACAAACAAACGAAACATGAAAATAAACGTTACGTATGTGAGGAGGCAAATTGTGGAAAATTTTTCAAATCACAACAATCTTTAAAAAATCATATGTATGTGCATTTGGGCTCTTTGCCGTATTCATGTGAATATTGTGGAAAAATGTTTACGAATAGAGGAAGGTGAGTTGAAACATTTGCAATTCTTTACAATTGTTTCTTATGTTTATTTTCTATTTGCAGTTTACGTTGGCATTTAAAAACTTGTCATGGTAGGGTAGTTACTGGGCAGGATCTGGAACGTATGCTAGTCTCTGAAGAAATATCAATTAAAGCAGAGGTTCAATCAGTCGAATTTAGTGAAGAGGAAGATGTTTAATAAAATATAAATAAATTCCTTTAAAAGTTTTTTCTGTTTGCGGGATTTTATTTTCTTAAATTTTATGTTCAGTTCATCTTTAGTTTTAGTTTATTTCTTGTTCAGTTCTAGTTCAGTTCTAGTTCAGTTCTAGTTCAGTTCTAGTTCAGTTCTAGTTCAGTTCTAGTTTAGTTCTAGTTCAGTTCTAGTTCAGTTCTAGTTTAGTTCTAGTTCAGTTCTAGTTCAGTTCTAGTTCAGTTCTAGTTCAGTTCTAGTTCAGTTCTAGTTCAGTTCTAGTTCAGTTCTAGTTCAAGTTCAGTTCAAGTTCAGTTCTAGTTCAGTCCTAGTTCAGTTCTAGTTCAGTTCTAGTTCAGTTCTAGTTCAGTTCTAGTTCAGTTCTAGTTCAGTTCTAGTTCAGTTCTAGTTCAGTTCTAGTTTAGTTTCAGTTCTAGTTCAGTTCTAGTTCAGTTCTTGTTCAGTTCTATTTCAGTTCTAGTTCAGTTCTAGTTCAGTTCTAGTTAAGTTTTAGTTCAGTTCTAGTTCAGTTCTAGTTCAGTTCTAGTTCAGTTCTAGTTCAGTTCTAGTTCAGTTCTAGTTCAGTTCTAGTTCAGTTCTAGTTCAGTTCTAGTTCAGTTCTAGTTCAGTTCTAGTTCAGTTCTAGTTCAGTTCTAGTTCAGTTCTAGTTCAGTTCTAGTTCAGTTCTAGTTCAGTTGTAGTTCAGTTCTAGTTCAGTACTATTTCAGTTCTAGTTCAGTTCCAGTTCAGTTCTAGTTCAGTTCTAGTTCAGTTCTAGTTCAGTTCTAGTTCAGTTGTAGTTCAGTTGTAGTTCAGTTCTAGTTCAGTTCTAGTTCAGTTCTAGTTCAGTTCTAGTTCAGTTCTAGTTCAGTTCTAGTTCAGTTCTAGTTCAGTTCTAGTTCAGTTGTAGTTCAGTTCTAGTTCAGTACTATTTCAGTTCTAGTTCAGTTCCAGTTCAGTTCTAGTTCAGTTCTAGTTCAGTTCTAGTTCAGTTCTAGTTCAGTTCTAGTTCAGTTCTAGTTCAGTTCTAGTTCAGTTCTAGTTCAGTTCTAGTTCAGTTCTAGTTCAGTTCTAGTTCAGTTCTAGTTCAGTTCTAGTTCTAGTTCAGTTCTAGTTCAGTTCTAGTTCAGTTGTAGTTCAGTTCTAGTTCAGTTCTAGTTCAGTTCTAGTTCAGTTCTAGTTCTAGTTCAGTTCTAGTTCAGTTGTAGTTCAGTTCTAGTTCAGTTCTAGTTCAGTTGTAGTTCAGTTCTAGTTCAGTTCTAGTTCAGTTCTAGTTCAGTTCTAGTTCAGTTCTAGTTCAGTTCTAGTTCAGTTCAGTTCTAGTTCAGTTCTAGTTCAGTTCTAGTTCAGTTCTAGTTCAGTTCTATTTCAGTTCTAGTTCAGTTCTAGTTCAGTTCTAGTTAAGTTTAGTTCAGTTCTAGTTCAGTTCTAGTTCAGTTCTAGTTCAGTTCTAGTTCAGTTCAGTTCTAGTTCAGTTCTAGTTCAGTTCTAGTTCAGTTCTAGTTCAGTTCTAGTTCAGTTCTAGTTCAGTTCTAGTTCAGTTCTAGTTCAGTTCTAGTTCAGTTCTAGTTCAGTTCTAGTTCAGTACTATTTCAGTTCTAGTTCAGTTCCAGTTCAGTTCTAGTTCAGTTCTAGTTCAGTTCTAGTTCAGTTCTAGTTCAGTTCTAGTTCAGTTCTAGTTCAGTTCTAGTTCAGTGTAGTTCAGTTCTAGTTCAGTTCTATTTCAGTTCTATTTCAGTTCTATTTCAGTTCTAGTTCAGTTCTAGTTCAGTTCTAGTTCAGTTCTAGTTCAGTTCTAGTTCAGTTCTAGTTCAGTTCTAGTTCAGTTCTAGTTCAGTTCTAGTTCAGTTCTAGTTCAGTTCTAGTTCAATTCTAGTTCAGTTCTAGTTCAGTTCTAGTCCTGTTATAGTTTAGTACTAGTCAGTTCTAGTTCAGTTCTAGTTCAGTTCTATTGCAGTTCTAGTTCAGTTCTAGTTCAGTTCTAGTTCAGTTCTAGTTCAGTTCTAGTTCAGTTCTAGTTCAGTTCTAGTTCAGTTCTAGTTCAGTTCTAGTTCAGTTCTAGTTCAGTTCTAGTTCAGTTCTAGTTCAGTTCTAGTTCAGTTCTAGTTCAGTTCTAGTTCAGTTCTAGTTCAGTTCTAGTTCAGTTCTAGTTCAGTTCTAGTTCAGTTCTAGTTCTAGTTCAGTTCTAGTTCAGTTCTAGTTCTAGTTCAATTCTAGTTCAATTCTAGTTCAGTTCTAGTTCAGTTCTAGTTCAGTTCTAGTTCAGTTCTAGTTCAGTTCTAGTTCAGTTCTAGTTCAGTTCTAGTTCAGTTCTAGTTCAATTCTAATTCAGTCCTAGTTCAGTTCTAATTCAGTTCTAGTTCATTTCTAGTTCAGTTCTAGTTCAGTTTAAGTTCAGTTCTAGTTCAGTTTTAGATTGTTTTGCGCTATTACCCCCAAAAATCGATATGTGATTGAAAACTTAAAAGACCATTTATTTAGAAACTGGAAAAGATAGTGCCAAGGAAGCGATCATCTGTGATCACTTGTATTTCCCAACAAAAGACATCGATCTTTTAATGAAAATAAAAAGTCCCTTTTTACTATTTATGGGACTAGTGCATATTGATACATTTGGTCGTGTAAAACCGTTACCCTTTCAGAAAAAGATCATTTTTTACTATTCAAATAACTAGTAAAACAAAACATTACTAACGAAAAAGTGCATCTAAAAGTTTGTGAATAATTGTTACGAAAATCAGAAAATAATGTATATCATAATAAAATATAATCATATAGAAACATTGTTAGATTCTGTAAATATCTAGACCTATGAACGTACAAATGCTTTGCATAAACAAATACCGTTCTAACAACTTTTAAATGCATATTTTTCTAGAAAAAGAACAAAAGTTAAAACTAATTTAAAAATAAAAACTGAAACTGCAAATGAAGACCAACAGACTATGCTACAAGAAGAGATATTTAAAGTACCAACAGAAACATATTCCTTAAAAAATGAATTAAATAAAGAAATTAAAACTGAAATTTCAATGGAAAATAATGATAATCAGGATCCCTTAAGGGGCGAACACTATATCATTAGCCATGTTGAAGAGGATAATACAACAGCCGAAGTTATTAAAATTGAAAATGAGACATTTAGTGAATATATTGTAGCAAGTCCAGCCACCATAATACCCGAAGTTGTTGATCCACCTCTAGCTACTCAACAGCAACTCTATGGGCGAAGTCAACCTATAGGATCACCATTTGTATGTGAATTCTGTGGTCACATTATGCCAACCAAGAATGCCTTATACAAACATCGTCTTCGGAAACACAATGTAAAGGGCTTTTCAGGCCAAGACAAACCCTTTAATTGTCATTTGTGTTCTAAAGAATTTGTTACCATGTCTTCGCTGAGACTCCACATAAATATGAGTCATTTAAAAAAGGGTTTTGAATGTGAGCATTGCGGTTATAATTTACCCACCATGAATGCTGTCTATCAACATCGTTTACGGAAACATCGTGATCCCAAGAAACAAAAAAAACTGTTGCGTTACAAATGTACTCAATGTTCAGAGTTATTCGAAACGGCTGAGGGTTTAAGTTTACACAAGACGAAGAAACATGCAAAGAAACGTACTGCAGCAACAGAAACAAATGAGTGTTTTGAATGTGAATATTGTGGTTATAAATTGCCCACGAAAAATGCTTTTTATCAACATCGTCTAAGGAAGCACAAACGCCATAAAAGGATACTGAAAATTCCTTGTGCTGAATATACTGTAACAACGCATTGCCTTCCAATGAAAGGTTAGTATTCTGTTAACGTTACGAAAGAGAAAAATTTTTAATTTTTACGTTTTTTTGCAGTTTACAAACTGGAATCTGCTGGAATACCAGGAGTTGCTGCCTGTAAACAATGGGGATAGGCTAGAGATAATGTTAATATTAGTAATAGGTAAATGAATGAAAGAAAATAATGTAGGTGAAATAAACTGCGGGAAAACGGAGGGGAGCGGAGAAGGAAAGAGGAAGACGAAGAGGGGAAAAGGCGGACGCTAGAAGAGAGAGAAGCAGAACAACGATAAGGGGGGCCCAGGGAAGCGGGGGGGGGGAAAAAAAAGCGAGCGAGCGAGAGCGAGCGAGCGAGCGAGCGAGCGAGCGAGCGAGCGAGCGAGCGAGCGAGA
>NW_023995297.1:117500-127857 GCF_015586225.1 Lucilia sericata
AATTAAAATTAAATTTATAATTACCCGAAATGTTGTAATTAAAGAAAACCCATATCTTAACGATAATTATGGGTGCCCAACATAGAACGTCTGTCAGAACTATAAAGAAAAACCGCACAGCAAATTCACAATCCAATAGTGAGAGTGGTGTTGCTTTACGAGTACGCCATATTGAGATTAATAAAGCGCTATATAAAAGAGCAATCATTACGAGTAAAAATAGATTAACACCCAAAAACATAAAGGCTGAATACTGCCAACCCAAAGGATAGGGTTCTTGTATATGTAAAGGGAAACAGGTGCCCGAATAGGCACCATAAAATTTGGAACTCGAATGCCATAGTATAACAGGAGCCACCGCTATACCCACACCCATTAGCCAAATGGTGAGTAATGCTATAAATATATTTCTCGAACTGATGCGATGATGTCCTCTGAAGGGATCTGCTATTAGAAGAAAACGCTCCAACGACATAAACGCCAATATGAGCATAGACACTTCTGATGAACTGACTGCTAAGATGCCTATGGCGGCACAATGCCAGGAGGTAATCCAATCTAAAGCGACTCTGAAAATATAAAACAAAATATGAAACTGAATACATTGAATTGCAATTGTCTTAGTCTAGTCCCTAACTTTTTCCCTTAAAGTATAAATCGGATTTGTATTTCTCAGCTCGGAGATCTGGCTCCGGTTAGATTGCAAACTGAAGAAAGACATCTCTACATTTACTGTAGGGACAGCTCCCCCGGGAGCATGTTACTTTGGTGTTATTGCAATTCTCGGATATAAAGGTGCTTAAAAATTTGATTCGTGGTCTGACCAGACTACTTTTTCAAGCTGGTGCCTCGTGAACTTGTTCGTACTGGGTATGAATGAGATTCCTTGGGAATGCATGTGGTGGTTGCTGGTCGAAACTCTAATAGCGGGAATTCAGCAAATTCCGCCATTCGCAACATGACTACTATGGCAAAGCTTAGAGATTAACTCGAGTTCTTGAACAAAGTGATCTTGCACGGACCGGTGTCAGTCATGTAAACAAATTGCAACCTGCGTGTTCTTTGCAAATCACAAGGGAGTGGTGCTGAGTCGTCTCTTGTCCATTCTGTGGATGTTATGTCATCAAGACAAGGCCACACAAAGCCCGTCAAGAAAACTTGTAGGGACTATGGATGGACTACCCTTCTATATTTTAGAATGACACACTTGTGATCTATACATTTGTATCTAAAAAGGCGTTATGTCAATATGATTCCCGTTTTATTAAAATAGAGGTACTCAAGTCCTTGTGGCGAGAATGTACAATGGATTCATTCATTCCCGCTACAAGTTGGTGAGATTCAAAATCGAACATGGACAAATAGTCGTCCTGTGTGCTGGGTCGAGATATGAACAGTTTTGGGTTAGACAAAAGGATCAGTCTTGGACCAAATGAACTATAGTCTTGTCAATAGTTACGACTATAGTCTTGTCTATAGTGTCGACTATTGTCTTGTATATAGTCTCGACTGTTATGTTGTCTGTAGTCTAGACTATAGTCTTGTCTAAAGTCTTGTTTAAAGTCATGTCTGTAGTCTTATAGCAACTATAGTTTTGTCTATAGTTGAGACTGTGGTCTTGTAAATAGTTACGGCTATAGTCTTGTATATAGTTTCGGCTATTGTGTTGTCGGTAGTCTAGAATATAGTCTTGCCTATAGTTTTGTCTAAAGCCTTGGACCAAATGAAGTGATCAATATTATATGACCTGGAGAAGGTTCTATATCCTTGAATAAAATATTCTATAATTTATACTTACGTATTATATATATCCCTATAACGGTAATCCTGTAAACCAATGGTCAACAAATAAAATCCCATTAAAATATCCGCCATAGCTAAATTACGTATAACCATTGTCACAGCAATATTTTCATCACGATATATAAAACGACCCCATAACACCATTACATTACCAGTAATCGTTATAAAAGCCATTATCCAGGCTGAATAGCGTAAAACCGGTTTACTCAGTAGATCCTTAAACGAAGATACACCATCTGAATTGGGTTTACACATGCGTATATTTGGTGTCATCGAACAGAAGTAAAAACGATCATAGATTATATATTTCAGATTGGGTATTACTTTTAACGAATCGAATTCGATCATATCGAAACGTATGCCAGTCAAATTTAAATAGGAAATATTTAACCATTGCATAAAAGAACTTTCTATTCTCAAGGGGGTATGGCTTAAAGATCTGAAAAAGAGAAATTATATTTTCTTTCAATCTGACCATTATAAGCATAAAACATTATATATACTTACAAAGCCTCCAAATGATAATTATTAAAAAATGTATCTCCACTTAAGTGCTTTAGGGGATTGTTAATTAAACGTCTGCAAAATATAAAATAAAAACACATTATTAAAATAATAAACAATTAACTTGTGTTTAGGACATTTAACTTATTAAATGAAACATTATGAGAAAACTGAACAACTTCTTCATAAAATTTTTGGATTTTTTTTAATAAACTGTTGTTTTATTATTTTTTCACTTTTGTGTTTGACCTTATTTTCACAAATATTTAAATTTTAGCATAAATTTGTCCGCCTTTTTTTGGTTTTAATGAGTCTTAGTGTTTATGTTTGTTGTACTATCAATATGTATACAATCTGTGAAAGAATGAAACACCAAAAACGTGCCATTTAAACAAAATTAATTCATGCCTAAGTAAATGTTTCTCCCTACAAATGCTCAATGACATATGTACGTGACGAAGTGGGTCAATTGATAATTTTGAGGGGGGAAAAGGTGAAAATCCTTAGAAGAAAGGAAATTGTTTTAGTCTCGTCTATAGACGTGTCTAAAGTCTACACAATCTTCTAGGTCTATAGTCTTGTTTGTAGTCTTTTCTATAGTCTCGACTATAGTTTTTGTCATCAAACTGATATAATCGAAACTATAAACACTCAACTGTAGTATTATCTATAGCCTTCACTATAGTCTTGTCTATAGTCTCGACTATAGTCATATCTGTGGTCTTGTATATAGTCATGTCTAAAGTCATATCAATAGTGCAGACTAGTGCATAGCCTTGTCTATAGTCTAGACTATAGTCTTCTCCATAGTCTTGTCTATAATCTAGGTTATAATATTGTCTATATTTTGACTAAAGTAAAGTATCGACTATAGTCTTTTCTATACTATAAATGTTGCAGACAAAACTATAGTTGAGGCTTTAAGACTATAGTTTTGCATGTAGCCTCGACAATAGTCTTTATAGCTTTGTCTAGTGCCTAGTGTCTGCTATAGTCTTGTCTATAGTTTTATCCATAGTCTTGCCTGTAGTCTTGTATATAGTCTCGACTATAGTCTTGTCTATAGTATAAACTATAGACTCTCGATTATAGTCATGTTTTAAGTCTTGTCTATAGTTTCTATAATAGTATTGTCCATAGGCTCGTCGATGATCTTGCCTTAGTCTATCGCCTTGTCTGAGGTCTTCTCTATAGTCTCGACTATAATCTTGTCTACAGTCTTGTCTAAAGTTTTGTCTGTAGACTTGTATATAGCATCGACACGGTCTAGACTATAGTTTTTCCAGAAAACTGATATAATAGACTCTCGACTATTCTATTGTCTAAAACATCGGCTATAGTCTTGTCTAGAGTCTTCTTTATAGTCTCGTCCATAGTCTAGTCTATATTTTCAACTATAGTCTTGTCTATAGTATTGACTATAGCCTTGTCTATAGTCTCAACTATAGTCTTGTCTATAGTCTCGACTATAGTATTGTCCATAGCCTTGTAGATAATCATGTCTATAGCCTTGTCTGAAATCTTGCCTTTAGACTTATCTATAGTCTTGACTATAGTCTTGTCTATAGTATTGTCTAAAGTCTTGTCTAAAGTCATCACTGTAGTCGTATCTATAGTTTTGTCTGTAGTTGAGACTATGGTCTTGTCAATATTTACGACAATATCCATGTCTATACTCTCTACTATTGTGTTATCTGTTAGTTAGTTAGTTAGTTTGAAAGGAGGATGTATATACATCAAATCCGAAGAAATACACCTAGGCCTCTATCGGGCCTGTTGGGCGCTCCTTAACCAGTGCCTCAGGTGGGAATCGAACCCACCACCTCCGGTCTACCAGACTAGAACACTAACCTACCGGAGGTCTGTAGTCTAGACTATACTTTTCTCTGTAGTCTTGCCTATAGTCTTGCCTATAGTCTTGCCTATAGTCTTGTCTAAAGTCTCATCTAAAGTATTACCTATTGTCTTCTATATAGTTTCGACTATAATCATGTCTATAGTCTAGACCACTGTCTTGTCTGCTGTTTCAACTAAATGTCTTGTCGATATTCTCAACTATAATATTGTCTATAGTCTCAATTATAGTCTTCTTTCTAGTCTCGATTATACTTCTTAAATGGGACCTCCTTTCATATAAGGAAGTTCTGAATCCCCTTTATCCTTTTTTAAGTAAATGTTAAAACTACCCACTCTTGGACGTCATTTACTTTTTGGCATTCTTTATAAAAACATTTACGTTTTTTTGTTATTTTTGGTCAAAGTGTTACTTACAAAAACAACCACTTATCACGTAGCATTACTTTAATTCTCTACATTTATTGATAATTTCGAATCTCGATGTTGTTGTCAATACAAAGAAATAATCAAACGTAAAAATTAACAAATTAGCAACAATAAAATTAAAACAATGAACATACAAATGGCAATAAAAAGGTCATGATTTGAAAGTACTTTTGTTGGTACTATTTATAAGAATTTTTGTATATCAGTTACAGTGGAATTTTTTAAAACTTTAGATTTAAGATACTTAAGAAATATTACAAAATGTTTTCATACTTCTCTTGTCCTTTTTTTTGTATTTATGTACAAATAAAGTTATGTCTTTAGTACTGTTTCATCCTCTAGGATATAGGTACTTTTTTTTATTTTTATTTAAGTCTTTTATATGTGTGTATGTTTGGCTAGAGTGTCTGTCGTTCATGCTGTTGCATGTGTAAATATTTATTTTGTATTTTTATAAATTATGGTAATTTTGTATATTTTCATAAAAACTCAATAACAATTCAAAAATCTTTGTTGGCATTGAACAAATCATTGTGACAAATTAAGAAATGAAGTGCGTCAGAAAATAATGATGATTTTGTTTATTAGTTCACAAATTCTTAAATAAATAAATTTTTTCTAGTGCCGACAAAAATAGCAGTATCAGTTTAAACTAGAGACTAGTATCGGCTACAATCCAGACTATAGAATCGACTATGGTCTTGTTTAAAGTCCCGACTATAGTTTAGTCTATAATTTCAAGTATAATCTTTCATCTAGTCTATACTCTATACTATAGTCTACTCCTTAGTGTCGACTTTATGCAAGGCTATAGTATCGACTATAATCTAGTCTATACTCCCGATTGTAGTTTAGTCTATAGTCTGAACTATATTCTAGTTTTTACTCTCGACTAAAGTCTTACCTATAGTCCTTAATATAGTCCAGTCTATAGTCCTGACTACAGTTAAGTTTATAGTTTCTAATATGGTCGAGTTCCGACTATAATCTAGTTTATAGTGTTCTCGACTATATTCTTGCCTATTGTCTAAAATCTATAGTCCCGGCTATAGTCCACAGTATAGTCCAGTTTACAGTCCGAATGTGGTCTATAATATCGGCTATAATCTAATCTATACTCCCGACTGTAGTCTAGTCTATAGTCTGAACTATATTCTAGTTTTTACTCTCGACTAAAGTCAATATTCTCGACTAAAGTCCAGTCTATAGTCCTGACTACAGTTCAGTTTATAATTTCTAATATGGAAGAGTTCCGACTATAATCTAGTTTATAGTCTTGAAAATATTCTGGCCTATATTCGTGCCCATTGTCTACAATATATTCAGTTTGGTCTATAACCTATAGTCCCGACTATAGTCCATAGTATTTCTCTATAATCTAGTTTAAAATCTTGACTATAATCTAGGCTATAGTGTCGCATATAGTCTTGTCTATATTCTCGATAATATTCCAGTCTATAGTATCGACTATAGTGTAGCCTATAGTTTCTACTATGTTCTAGACTGTAGTCTAGACTATAATCTAATCTATAGCCCACAGTTTCAATTAAATTTTAGTCTATAATCGATAGTTCAGTCTATTATCTTGACTATGTTCAAATCTATCCTTTCAACTATAGTCCAATCTATAGTCTCGACTAAAGTCTAGTCTATAATCTCTAGTCTTGTCTTTATCATTTAATTTTTTTTCCATTTCTTCTCACCATTAAATAATCATTATTGGTTTTTTATTTATGTCATACACATCATTTAGATAATTATAAAAGGATTTAAATAAATAAATAATAATTGTTAGTATTCATACATAAACACACACAATAAAAACATTTACATATGTATTTGTATGCTTTTAATAGCTATTTATACATATATTTATGTAGATATTGCAAAAAATCAGATTGACTTTTCTATTGTATTTGTCCATTTAACGCACATAAAGAAAGGAATAGAAAAAAAGACCAATTTCAAAAACCTCCTATAAAAAGCAGACTATGCCTAAATTATAAGGATTATAAATAACCAAATACTATTGTAACAAATATGCAACAAAAATAAGAAAAAATAAAGGAAAATATATCCAACCAAATGTCATGACCTTAAGACCAACATAGCCACCTAGTTTTTGTTTACTAACAAATTCAAGCCGAACCTTTTCGACATGGTCAACAGATAATCATTGTCATCATTATGATGATGATTAAAATTCTTGTTATTTCTTTTTTTTTTCGTAGACCAAAAACTAGAGGTGGTGTTGAAGTTTTATTATTTGGTTCATACATAAATATAAAAAAGTACTTTGTGGACTGTGTCGACATTTATCTTTATTAAGGAAAAAAAGCGTAAAAGCCAGAAACTAGTAAAAAAAAATATTTCAATCAAAATATAATACACTGTGGATTTTTTATTACTATTATATTTTGAGTTGAAAATATTTTACGCAACTTTACTATTTTATACATATGTACACACATATGTACGTACATACATAAATATGTATGTATGTATGTAGTTATATGTAACATGTAGATTAGACAAAAAAGGAACTGGTCGAATTGTTTATAGTCTAGTCTATAGTCTAGTCTATAGTCTAGTCTATAGTCTAGTCTATAGTCTAGTCTATAGTCTAGTCTATAGTCTAGTCTATAGTCTAGTCTATAGTCTAGTCTATAGTCTAGTCTATAGTCTAGTCTATAGTCTAGTCTATAGTCTAGTCTATAGTCTAGTCTATAGTCTAGTCTATAGTCTAGTCTATAGTCTAGTCTATAGTCTAGTCTATAGTCTAGTCTATAGTCTAGTCTATAGTCTAGTCTATAGTCTAGTCTATAGTCTAGTCTAGTCTATAGTCTAGTCTATAGTCTAGTCTAGTCTATAGTCTAGTCTAGTCTATAGTCTAGTCTATAGTCTAGTCTATAGTCTAGTCTATAGTCTAGTCTATAGTCTAGTCTATAGTCTAGTCTATAGTCTAGTCTATAGTCTAGTCTATAGTCTAGTCTATAGTCTAGTCTATAGTCTAGTCTATAGTCTAGTCTATAGTCTAGTCTATAGTCTAGTCTATAGTCTAGTCTATAGTCTAGTCTATAGTCTAGTCTATAGTCTAGTCTATAGTCTAGTCTATAGTCTAGTCTATAGTCTAGTCTATAGTCTAGTCTATAGTCTAGTCTATAGTCTAGTCTATAGTCTAGTCTATAGTCTAGTCTATAGTCTAGTCTATAGTCTAGTCTATAGTCTAGTCTATAGTCTAGTCTATAGCCTAGTCTATAGTCTAGTCTATAGTCTAGTCTATAGTCTAGTCTATAGTCTAGTCTATAGTCTAGTCTATAGTCTAGTCTATAGTCTAGTCTATAGTCTAGTCTATAGTCTAGTCTATAGTCTAGTCTATAGTCTAGTCTATAGTCTAGTCTATAGTCTAGTCTATAGTCTAGTCTATAGTCTAGTCTATAGTCTAGTCTATAGTCTAGTCTATAGTCTAGTCTATAGTCTAGTCTATAGTCTAGTCTATAGTCTAGTCTATAGTCTAGTCTATAGTCTAGTCTATAGTCTAGTCTATAGTCTAGTCTATAGTCTAGTCTATAGTCTAGTCTATAGTCTAGTCTATAGTCTAGTCTATAGTCTAGTCTATAGTCTAGTCTATAGTCTAGTCTATAGTCTAGTCTATAGTCTAGTCTATAGTCTAGTCTAGTCTAGTCTATAGTCTAGTCTATAGTCTAGTCTATAGTCTAGTCTATAGTCTAGTCTATAGTCTAGTCTATAGTCTAGTCTATAGTCTAGTCTATAGTCTAGTCTATAGTCTAGTCTATAGTCTAGTCTATAGTCTAGTCTATAGTCTAGTCTATAGTCTAGTCTATAGTCTAGTCTATAGTCTAGTCTATAGTCTAGTCTATAGTCTAGTCTATAGTCTAGTCTATAGTCTAGTCTATAGTCTAGTCTATAGTCTAGTCTATAGTCTAGTCTATAGTCTAGTCTATAGTCTAGTCTATAGTCTAGTCTATAGTCTAGTCTATAGTCTAGTCTATAGTCTAGTCTATAGTCTAGTCTATAGTCTAGTCTATAGTCTAGTCTATAGTCTAGTCTATAGTCTAGTCTATAGTCTAGTCTATAGTCTAGTCTATAGTCTAGTCTATAGTCTAGTCTATAGTCTAGTCTATAGTCTAGTCTATAGTCTAGTCTATAGTCTAGTCTATAGTCTAGTCTATAGTCTAGTCTATAGTCTAGTCTATAGTCTAGTCTATAGTCTAGTCTATAGTCTAGTCTATAGTCTAGTCTATAGTCTAGTCTATAGTCTAGTCTATAGTCTAGTCTATAGTCTAGTCTATAGTCTAGTCTATAGTCTAGTCTAGTCTAGTCTATAGTCTAGTCTATAGTCTAGTCTATAGTCTAGTCTATAGTCTAGTCTATAGTCTAGTCTATAGTCTAGTCTATAGTCTAGTCTATAGTCTAGTCTATAGTCTAGTCTATAGTCTAGTCTATAGTCTAGTCTATAGTCTAGTCTATAGTCTAGTCTATAGTCTAGTCTATAGTCTAGTCTATAGTCTAGTCTATAGTCTAGTCTATAGTCTAGTCTATAGTCTAGCCTATAGTCTAGTCTATAGTCTAGTCTATAATCCAGTCTATAGTCTAGTCTAGTCTATAGTCTAGTCTACTGTCTGGTCTATAGTCTAGTCTATAGTTTAGTCTATAGTCTAGTGTATAGTCTAGTCTATATTCTAATCTATAGTCTAGTGTATAGTCTAGTTTATAGTCTAGTCGATAGTTTAGTCTAAAGTCTAGTAGTTTACGCTTGTCTCTTTATTCTTGATGGACATACCTAACACCGAATATAAAATGCTTTATATAATGTATTTTCTTTTGTAAGCTATATTGACAACAAACATTTTTTAGGCATAAAAGCCAAACAAAATTCTTTAAGCCTTTTCATGCTGAAGTAAATTATAATAAATTCAAAACACGCATGTTATCTCAAATATTTACATACATTGTCTATAGATTAAAAAACTACAAAATTGCTATTTTCGTATTAAAATATTCTGTTAGACAATCAAAAGTGATATAAATTGTTGGCACATATTATAAAAGAAGAATAAAATGTTATTTTCTTTTGCAAATATTACACATGTGTTTAAACTTGACCTTGTAAATAATAAAAAGTTTGGCAAAATTACTTTGCAACTATACATACAAATAAATCCATGTATGTATAAAATGTAATTTTTACGTAAAGAAAACAAATCTTACACCAAAATTTTGTTAGAAAATAAGGTCAGATTTAATTTGTTTTTGTTTAATACCTTTTTAACACTTTAAGTAAAAGATGACCTAATCTAAATAGCAAGGTACAAATTGATAACAATTCAGTGTGAAGTTAGATAGTTTACCACAAGTATGCAAGGCTAAGTTCAATAGAAACTTATTATTTTTCAATATTTTTCCAGTGAATTAAATAAAATTTAATAAAAAGATGTTCCAAATAAAAAATGTTTATTAACATTACTATTGCCATGAAAATAAATAACAGAACACCACAACGTATGAGTGATATGTGTATTGTTTACAAATTTCACAATACGTATACGCCACATCAATAACCGCTTAATGTTTTTTTTTTTTTTCAAAAAGTCAAGTCTATATGAAATATAAAACAATTTCATTTCCAATAAATAATATTGAATAAGTGAAATATTATTTGTGGCCAAACACAAATAATAATGTTAATAAGTTTTTCTTATTTACAACTTGTGTACAAAGATTTATAACAAAATCACTTAATTTG
>NW_023995298.1:0-10000 GCF_015586225.1 Lucilia sericata
CTATATATAATATATATATTATATTATCTATATATATATCAAATTAGGTATTTCAAAGACCTTTGCAATGATATGTAACATGATATACAAAAAGGACCCATTATATGTCAATTTGGGAAACATAATTTTTGACCCGATATTTTTGAGGTTTATCTAAAAATCGGGAAAAATGCCTTTATAGGTAAGTATATAAATTAGATTGTTTAAAAGCCAAGAGCTTTTTGAGTATTATAGTTCCTGAGATATTAATAGTTTAATTATGATTTTATAAAATAAATGGTTTTTGAAATCAAATATGTATACTAATCTTTATTAAGCGAAGCCGGTGTTGGACATATCATAGAGGAGAAAATCCTTGCGCCCGGCCGTAGGTCGGCTATTTAGGAAATCTTTATTAAGCGAAGCTGGTGTTGGAAATAACATAGAGGAGAAAATCCTTGCGCCCGGCCGTAGGCCGGCTATTCAGGAAATCTTGATTAAGCGATGCCGTTGTTGGACATACCATAGATGTTATATAATCCTCTTTCGGAAGGTCCGCATGACACAAACATACAAATGTTCGCCTCTCACGAGGAACTATTTTCTTCATCAGGGGAATCTGACAACTCTGATGATATGTAAATTAAATTATAAAATAAATGGTTTTTGAAATCAAATATGTATACTAATCTTTATTAAGCGAAGCCGGTGTTGGACATATCATAGAGGAGAAAATCCTTGCGCCCGGCCGTAGGAAGGCTATTTAGGAAATCTTTATTAAGCGAAGCCGGTGTTGGACATAACATAGAGGAGAAAATCCCTGCGCCCGGCAGTAGGCCGGCTATTCAGGAAATCTTTATTAAGCGAAGCCGGTGTTGGACATACCATAGAGGTTATATAATCCTCTTTCGGAAGGTCCGCATGACACAAACATACAAATGTTCGCCTCCCACGAGGAACTATTTTCTTCATCAGGGGAATGACAACTCTGATGATAGTAAAACTTTACTGAATACTGAAAATTTTTTCAATATAGAGCGTTTTGAGACGAGATATTTGATTTCACAAACCATTTATTTTTTAATTTAATTTACATATCATCAGAGTTGTCATTGTTACATATCATTGGAAAGGTCTTTGAAATACCTTTAATTTGATATATAGCCATAAATATAGCCATAAATATTTTGTACTTTAGAGGCCCCCCCACCCTAAAGTAGGCGTGGCCGACAAAAAACTTTTACGTCATTTCACTCACAAATGAACTCTCTATTAGTGGTGGAATTTTCGACCTCATTTGAAAAATGTCACTAAAACCGACTTAAGCCGAATATTAAAGGAATATGTGCAAAATTAGAAGAATCTAGTTCTTTAGTTTCCCAGATAAGCGAAATTTTGTATTTAATTCATATGGGAAAAGCCAAATGTTCAGATGAATGTCGAAGTTCTTCAAGTAAAATTTGAAGATTCTAGCTCTAATAGTTTCTCAGATATACAAATTTTTCTATTTTATTCATATGGGGGCACCAAGCCCCCAGATGAAAGTCCGCTCTTGTTCCTCTAAAATGTTCAGATGAATATTAAAGTTCTTCGTGCAAAATTTTAAGAATTTAGTTCTATTAGTTTCCCAGATAAACGAATTTTGTTTGTATTTAATTAATATGGGAGGTGCTACTCCCCTCGTGGGTAGTGCGCCAATTTATTACCCAAAATGTTTACATGGATGTTAAAGTTATTCGTGCAAAATTTTAAGATTCTAACTTTAATAGTTTCCAAAATAAAAGATTTTTTGTATTTAATTTATATGGGAAGTGCAACGCCCCCTAATGCTAGTCCGCCCACTTTTTGTCAAAATAATCATATTGACACTAAAGTGGCTCCGACAAAATTTGAGGGCTCTAAATGTTATATTATCTCAAATATACGGATTTAATATTTTCTTAATATGGGCGTGGCTCCTCGCCCACTTGAAATTTCAAAATAAAAAGTAGCCTATTACCTATTCCAGACACACAGGAAATAGGTGAAAATTTCAAGAAAATCGGTTCAGCCGTTTAGTAGTCTATAACGTTCAAACATACAAACAAACACACATTCATTTTTATACCGTCCACCACCATCAGTGGTGATAGAGGGTATATATAACTTTTTCATTCCGTGTGTAACACCAAGAAATATTCATCTGAGACCCAACAAAGTATATATATTCTGGATCCTTATGAAATTCTGAATTTAGCTGTGTCCGTTTTCTCAGAAACTACTAAAGATAATGGAATGCATTTTATCACACGTTATTTTCTTTACCCAGGGATCAAAAATGTTCAAACTCAAAACAATCGATTCTAAATTTCTCATAGCCCCCACACAAAGTCACATATTGTCGGAAATAGATTTATCGTTAATAACTTAAAATATCGGTATCACCACGAAATTTTGCACATATATATATATAATAAGTACAGAAATCATATTACCAACGTAGATCTGTATAGGTCGATTATTGGTCACAGCTCCCACATATGGTCCACTTTCGAAAAATACTTAAATACAAATAACTAATTAAGAAATAAAGATATTGGAATAATATTCAACATAAATATGTTTTGTGTATACATATATCACTTTGCAAAATATTTCTCGGATTGGTTCATAATTGGGCATAGCCCATTTCCGATAACTACGTAATCGCACATATTACATAACAGAATGAAGATATCGGTATAAAATGTATCATGAATGTATTTAAAGTAGATATAAAACACCCTGCGAAATTTTTTCCGGTTCGGTCCATAATTGGTCACAGCTCTCATGTAAGGTCCAATTCCGAAAATTACTTAAATGCACATAACTAATTTAGAAATAAAGATATTGAAATAATATTCAACTTAAATATGTATTGTGTATACATATATCACTCTGCAAAATATATTTTGTATCGGTCCATTATTGGGCATAGATCCCATATAAGTCCCATTTCCGATAACCACGTAAACGCACATATTTCATAACTGAATGAAGATATCGGTGTAAAATTAGTCATGAATGCGTTTAAAGTAGATATGAAACACCCTGCGAAATGTTTTCCGGATCGGTCCATAATTAGTCACAGCTCCCATAAAAGAACCACTTCAAAAATCGCTTAAATGGAAATATCCGATTAAGAAATAAAGATATTTTAAAAATAGGTTATACAGTACTTTTCGCTTATAGTCACAACCTTTAATAGCACACAAATTGAGGACTATATCGCTAAAGTGATTATAAAAAAAATTTTTGTATATGCCACAATGTGCTTATAAAGAAAATTTGATATATTCATTTTTTGTGAATATAAAAAAATATCAAGTAATAGTGTTATGTTATATTTGCCCATGCCGAATCTTATATATTATAGGATTAGTTATCGATCCACCATGAATGGTAGTCATATCTGTGATATTTGATTTTATATAATTTTTCTAGTAAATTAGCCGAAAAAAGCTACTGTTATAAATTCGCCACTTGAATAGAACATCCTCCCAAAAGTGATATATATATATATATATATATATATATATATATATATATATATATATATATATATATATATATATATATATATATATATATATATATATATATATATATATATCAAATTAAAGGTATTTCAAAGACCTTTCCAATGATATGTAACATGATATACAAAAAAGGACCCATTATATGTCAATTTTGGGAAACATAATTTTTGACCCGATATTTTTGAGGTTTATCTAAAAAATCGGGAAAAAATGCCTTTATAGGTAAGTATATAAATTAGATTGTTTAAAAGCCAAGAGCTTTTTGAGTATTATAGTTCCTGAGATACTAATAGTTTAATTATGATTTTATAAAATAAATGGTTTTTGAAATCAAATATGTATACTAATCTTTATTAAGCGAAGCCGGTGTTGGACATATCATAGAGGAGAAAATCCTTGCGCCCGGCCGTAGGTCGGCTATTTAGGAAATCTTTATTAAGCGAAGCTGGTGTTGGAAATAACATAGAGGAGAAAATCCTTGCGCCCGGCCGTAGGCCGGCTATTCAGGAAATCTTGATTAAGCGATGCCGTTGTTGGACATACCATAGATGTTATATAATCCTCTTTCGGAAGGTCCGCATGACACAAACATACAAATGTTCGCCTCTCACGAGGAACTATTTTCTTCATCAGGGGAATCTGACAACTCTGATGATATGTAAATTAAATTATAAAATAAATGGTTTTTGAAATCAAATATGTATACTAATCTTTATTAAGCGAAGCCGGTGTTGGACATATCATAGAGGAGAAAATCCTTGCGCCCGGCCGTAGGAAGGCTATTTAGGAAATCTTTATTAAGCGAAGCCGGTGTTGGACATAACATAGAGGAGAAAATCCCTGCGCCCGGCAGTAGGCCGGCTATTCAGGAAATCTTTATTAAGCGAAGCCGGTGTTGGACATACCATAGAGGTTATATAATCCTCTTTCGGAAGGTCCGCATGACACAAACATACAAATGTTCGCCTCCCACGAGGAACTATTTTCTTCATCAGGGGAATGACAACTCTGATGATAGTAAAACTTTACTGAATACTGAAAATTTTTTCAATATAGAGCGTTTTGAGACGAGATATTTGATTTCACAAACCATTTATTTTTTAATTTAATTTACATATCATCAGAGTTGTCATTGTTACATATCATTGGAAAGGTCTTTGAAATACCTTTAATTTGATATATAGCCATAAATATAGCCATAAATATTTTGTACTTTAGAGGCCCCCCCACCCTAAAGTAGGCGTGGCCGACAAAAAACTTTTACGTCATTTCACTCACAAATGAACTCTCTATTAGTGGTGGAATTTTCGACCTCATTTGAAAAATGTCACTAAAACCGACTTAAGCCGAATATTAAAGGAATATGTGCAAAATTAGAAGAATCTAGTTCTTTAGTTTCCCAGATAAGCGAAATTTTGTATTTAATTCATATGGGAAAAGCCAAATGTTCAGATGAATGTCGAAGTTCTTCAAGTAAAATTTGAAGATTCTAGCTCTAATAGTTTCTCAGATATACAAATTTTTCTATTTTATTCATATGGGGGCACCAAGCCCCCAGATGAAAGTCCGCTCTTGTTCCTCTAAAATGTTCAGATGAATATTAAAGTTCTTCGTGCAAAATTTTAAGAATTTAGTTCTATTAGTTTCCCAGATAAACGAATTTTGTTTGTATTTAATTAATATGGGAGGTGCTACTCCCCTCGTGGGTAGTGCGCCAATTTATTACCCAAAATGTTTACATGGATGTTAAAGTTATTCGTGCAAAATTTTAAGATTCTAACTTTAATAGTTTCCAAAATAAAAGATTTTTTGTATTTAATTTATATGGGAAGTGCAACGCCCCCTAATGCTAGTCCGCCCACTTTTTGTCAAAATAATCATATTGACACTAAAGTGGCTCCGACAAAATTTGAGGGCTCTAAATGTTATATTATCTCAAATATACGGATTTAATATTTTCTTAATATGGGCGTGGCTCCTCGCCCACTTGAAATTTCAAAATAAAAAGTAGCCTATTACCTATTCCAGACACACAGGAAATAGGTGAAAATTTCAAGAAAATCGGTTCAGCCGTTAAGTAGTCTATAACGTTCAAACATACAAACAAACACACATTCATTTTTATACCGTCCACCACCATCAGTGGTGATAGAGGGTATATATAACTTTGTCATTCCGTGTGTAACACCAAGAAATATTCATCTGAGACCCAACAAAGTATATATATTCTGGATCCTTATGAAATTCTGAATTTAGCTGTGTCCGTTTTCTCAGAAACTACTAAAGATAATGGAATGCATTTTATCACACGTTATTTTCTTTACCCAGGGATCAAAAATGTTCAAACTCAAAACAATCGATTCTAAATTTCTCATAGCCCCCACACAAAGTCACATATTGTCGGAAATAGATTTATCGTTAATAACTTAAAATATCGGTATCACCACGAAATTTTGCACATATATATATATAATAAGTACAGAAATCATATTACCAACGTAGATCTGTATAGGTCGATTATTGGTCACAGCTCCCACATATGGTCCACTTTCGAAAAATACTTAAATACAAATAACTAATTAAGAAATAAAGATATTGGAATAATATTCAACATAAATATGTTTTGTGTATACATATATCACTTTGCAAAATATTTCTCGGATTGGTTCATAATTGGGCATAGCCCATTTCCGATAACTACGTAATCGCACATATTACATAACAGAATGAAGATATCGGTATAAAATGTATCATGAATGTATTTAAAGTAGATATAAAACACCCTGCGAAATTTTTTCCGGTTCGGTCCATAATTGGTCACAGCTCTCATGTAAGGTCCAATTCCGAAAATTACTTAAATGCACATAACTAATTTAGAAATAAAGATATTGAAATAATATTCAACTTAAATATGTATTGTGTATACATATATCACTCTGCAAAATATATTTTGGATCGGTCCATTATTGGGCATAGATCCCATATAAGTCCCATTTCCGATAACCACGTAAACGCACATATTTCATAACTGAATGAAGATATCGGTGTAAAATTAGTCATGAATGCGTTTAAAGTAGATATGAAACACCCTGCGAAATGTTTTCCGGATCGGTCCATAATTAGTCACAGCTCCCATAAAAGAACCACTTCAAAAATCGCTTAAATGGAAATATCCGATTAAGAAATAAAGATATTTTAAAAATAGGTTATACAGTACTTTTCGCTTATAGTCACAACCTTTAATAGCACACAAATTGAGGACTATATCGCTAAAGTGATTATAAAAAAAATTTTTGTATATGCCACAATGTGCTTATAAAGAAAATTTGATATATTCATTTTTTGTGAATATAAAAAAATATCAAGTAATAGTGTTATGTTATATTTGCCCATGCCGAATCTTATATATTATAGGATTAGTTATCGATCCACCATGAATGGTAGTCATATCTGTGATATTTGATTTTATATAATTTTTCTAGTAAATTAGCCGAAAAAAGCTACTGTTATAAATTCGCCACTTGAATAGAACATCCTCCCAAAAGTGATTTTATAGCAACTTTTGTAATTAAAACTTATTGATTTAGATTATTTACAACGATATAAATTAAACTAAGCAATCTTAGTAATGTGTTGAGCCTACTTGATTGACTAACACTTTACAAATCCTGTTTGGAAGTGATTAATAAAGCTTGACCATGTAATTTAGTTGTACTGAGCTGCAGACTTCTTTAATTGCATAGATTAGTTCAGGAATTGTTGAATCCAGACTCATAAACTTTTCGGGCAACCCATTTCCACATGTTGAGCTTAAAAACTGATGCTCGAAGGTGCCACAATAGGCGCCTTCTTGAGAACAAAAAATCTTGGAATGAGGGGGAAAAAACGAAAAAAAATATATATATATATATATATATACATATATATATATATATATAGATATATATATATATATATATATATATATATATATATATATATATATATATATATATATATTTGGATCAGCAATTTCCCCCCTCATTCCAAGATTTTTTGTTCTCAAGAAGGCGCCTATTGTGGTACCTTCGAGCATCAGTTTTTAAGCTCAACATCTGGAAATGGGTTGCCCGAAAAGTTTATGAGTCTGGATTCAACAATTCCTGAACTAATCTATGCAATTAAAGAAGTCTGGAGCTCTGTACAACTAAATTACATGGTCAAGCTTTATTAATCACTTCCAAACAGGATTTGTAAAGTGTTAGTCAATCAAGTAGGCTCAACACATTACTAAAATTGCTTAGTTTAATTTATATCGTTGTAAATAATCTAAATCAATAAGTTTTAATTACAAAAGTTGCTATAAAATCACTTTTGGGAGGATGTTCTATTCAAGTGGCGAATTTATAACAGTAGCTTTTTTCGGCTAATTTACTAGAAAAATTATATAAAATCAAATATCACAGATATGACTACCATTCATGGTGGATCGATAACTAATCCTGTAATATATAAGATTCGGCATGGGCAAATATAACATAACACTATTACTTGATATTTTTTTATATTCACAAAAAATGAATATATCAAATTTTCTTTATAAGCACATTGTGGCATATACAAAAATTTTTTTATAATCACTTTAGCGATATAGTCCTCAATTTGTGTGCTATTAAAGGTTGTGACTATAAGCGAAAAGTACTGTATAACCTATTTTTAAAATATCTTTATTTCTTAATCGGATATTTCCATTTAAGCGATTTTTGAAGTGGTTCTTTTATGGGAGCTGTGACTAATTATGGACCGATCCGGAAAACATTTCGCAGGTTGTTTCATATCTACTTTAAACGCATTCATGACTAATTTTACATCGATATCTTCATTCAGTTATGAAATATGTGCGTTTACGTGGTTATCGGAAATGGGACTTATATGGGATCTATGCCCAATAATGGACCGATCCAAAATATATTTTGCAGAGTGATATATGTATACACAATACATATTTATGTTGAATATTATTTCAATATCTTTATTTCTAAATTAGTTATGTGCATTTAAGTAATTTTCGGAATTGGACCTTACATGAGAGCTGTGACCAATTATGGACCGAACCGGAAAAAATTTCGCAGGGTGTTTTATATCTACTTTAAACACATTCATGATGAATTTTATACCGATATCTTCATTCTATTATGTAATATGTGCGATTACGTGGTTATCGGAAATGGGCTATGCCCAATTATGGACCAATCCGAAAAATATTTTGCAAAATGATATATGTATACACAAAACATATTTATGTTGAATATTATTCCAATATCTTTATTTCTTAATTAGTTATTTGTATTTAAGTATTTTTCGAAAGTGGACCATATGTGGGAGCTGTGACCAATAATCGACCTATACAGATCTACGTTGGTAATATGATTTCTGTACTTATTATATACATATGTGCAAAATTTCGTGGTGATACCGATATTTTAAGTTATTAACGATAAATCTTTTTCCGACAATATGTGCCTTTGTATGGGGGCTATGAGAAATTTAGAATCGATTATTTTGAGTTTGAACATTTTTGATCCCTGAGTAAAGAAAATAACGTGTGATAAAATTCATTCCATTATCTTTAGTAGTTTCTGAAAAAACTACTCAAAAATTAGGAAAAAAACTTAATTTTTTTCGAGGTAGTCTGAAACTTTTACTCATAACTCTTTACGTTGTGGGCCAATTTGGCTGATTTTCAATACCACACTGCTTAGGACAATAGTGAATATTATCAGTAAATTTGGCGGATTTATTTTGCTTAGTTTTAACGTGAGAGTGTTTGAGGCAGACACTCGGACAGACAGATAGACGGACACAGCTAAACTCAGAATTTCATAAGAATGCAGAATATATATACTTTGTTGGGTCTCAGATGAATATTTCTTGGTGTTACACACGGAATGTCAAAGTTATATATACCCTCTATCACCACTGATGGTGGTGGACGGTATAAAAATGAATGTGTGTTTGTTTGTATGTTTGAACGTTATAGACTACTAAACGGCTGAACCGATTTTCTTGAAATTTTCACCTATTTCCTGTGTGTCTGGAATAGGTAATAGGCTACTTTTTATTTTGAAATTTCAAGTGGGCGAGGAGCCACGCCCATATTAAGAAAATATTAAATCCGTATATTTGAGATAATATAACATTTAGAGCCCTCAAATTTTGTCGGAGCCACTTTAGTGTCAATATGATTATTTTGACAAAAAGTGGGCGGACTAGCATTAGGGGGCGTTGCACTTCCCATATAAATTAAATACAAAAAATCTTTTATTTTGGAAACTATTAAAGTTACAATCTTAAAATTTTGCACGAATAACTTTAACATCCATGTAAACATTTTGGGTAATAAATTGGCGCAATACCCACGAGGGGAGTGGCATCTCCCATATTAATTAAATACAAACAAAATTCGTTTATCTGGGAAACTAATA
>NW_023995298.1:17500-115000 GCF_015586225.1 Lucilia sericata
AATTCCGGGATTTCTAATAAGAAAATTCGAAATTTTTATTTAATTTTGGATTTTGAGTAAAAAAAATCTACCTAACTGTAAAATTTCATCAAAAAATATTCATAAATAAAATTTTTATTGCAATTTGAAAAATTTGTATCTTCGCAAAAACTGAATAAAAAACATTTTTTAATTTTTTTTTAAAAAAGTATTCCGCGAATTTTTTAATTTTCAAAAATTATATACAGTTTTGAAAAATAGACAAAATTACCTTTCCATTGATATATAACATGCCTACCTAATGTTTTTTAAGTGACAAATTAATTAGGGAAAACTCAACATCTTTTAGAGAATTTACCTAGTACTATTATTTTCATCCATACATTTGTTAGGCATGTTTACTACCTAAATTTTTATGAATTTTTACAGCCACTTTTTACGATTAATCTTTTATTCTTTATCCCTAAAAAAAATTAACAAGTATTTATTTTATATAAAAATAGTCTTTATTTATTTTTTTTTTTATAAATTAATATAATTTTGTAAAATAATCGGTATCACAGTAGTCCATATCTAAAAGATAAAGTAAATCTTTAAATTCATGAATATTTTCAAATGCTAACGTTTTGTAGCAAATCCAACGTTTCCTTATAGTAGATAAAACAGGATCAGAAGATAGAATCAGATTATTAAAAATATCTTCATTTTGAGACTGCCTAGAACACTTCCTTGAGCTAAACTGATGAATATGCTTAAAGTCTCTATTCCTCGATTCTTGGGGTTCTTCTGTAAGCTCTCCTAAAGGCAGAATATTATGTTCTATGATGACCTTCCCATGACATAATATCTTGTGAACTGTAGGTGTCATTTCTTTCCAGGGATATAATTCCAAAAGTAATTTAGAAACTTTTGTAGAATACTCTCCAAATTTTGTTGCGTTCACTTTATGCTTGCTATTTATCGCCATTAGAATAATATTGACCTTTTGCAGTAAATCCATACTAATTCCGGTTATTTCGGAAGTAGTTTCAAAATGTTTAAAAAAAGTCTAGCGGTATTACCATCGTTTGTGCTTCCATATCCTGTGAGTGGTTTATCAATATTTAATCCCATCCGCTTTTTAAATTCCTCTTGAATTCTTCGTTTCTCACTGGCTCTCATTTCCATTAACTCCTTATTGTTATTTGCACTTTTGTTTGCATTTTCCGGTATGCTTCTGTACTTTAAATCATATGCTAAATGTAGAAAATGTTCCAGAAATCGTATGCGAGCATGTAGGGGGGGATATTCCAAATTGTAATGTTTCCTCATTTATTGATCTTTGCTTGGAAATATTCGAAAATTCTGATTTTTTATCACCACATATGTAGCAGTACCAAGTAGATGATGTTCCTGTAATGGCATTTCCAACTTTCCCATCAATCATTGTAAGTTTTAAATCATAGGACATGTTAAACGAATAATTTTCTATTTCGATTGTTATAGGTTCCAAGTTTTTAATTTCTGCTTCAATACGATTTATCAAATCTTGCGTTGTTGTTTTGGATTCCTTTATATACTCAAAGCTTATTGGCCTACAAAAAGCTTTGGATCCTGGAGTCGAATTCTTCCAAATATCATCGAAACTGGTTGATGGAGAATCGCTGTCAGCATACTTTCGAATTCTTAATGGAACTAGCGATGCCATAAATACACTTTTATACTCGGAAGATGATTCACTTGTGTTGATTTGTTTATATTCCGAGAGTGCTGATAATCCATCACATCCCCACTTACAAATGAGTTGAAGATCACAAGAATTTATTTTTTTTAGTTGGTCTGAAGAAAAGTCAGAAGCAATCCTTAAAGCAGTATTTTCGAGTAGAGCGCCGAGTCCAATAACAGCCTTCCGATCAGTTATTTCAATAGGAGGTGGTATAATGCTTTTCTTCTTTTCATTTATTTTGTCATATGATGGTAAAACATCCACTCCTTTTTCAGATAGCGCCTTTCTTAACGTTATGTAGTTATCACGACTTAATCCCAGCTGCAACATAAGCGCAATAGCTTCTTCCTCAGTGAACGTTGTATCAGATGATGGTGTGGGTATACTCTTTACAATTCTTTTCAGTCGTCTTGGTGATGCGGTTGGAAGAATATTTGCAATTTTTATGGCATCCAAAGGCTGTTTTTCTTTTCTTAACATTGCTTTAAAAGTGTCCGAAACTTCTTCGTTAGATAAGGTTTCTAGTGAAGTTGATAACCTTTTCCTCTTAGATTTTGAGCTCAAATCCTCATACTGCTTACAGGGAGCACCAACAGTTGATACGCAAATAGCAACTTCTACACATTCATCCAGCCAATCAGAAAATTTCGATCGAAATTTAGCAATGGAATACCGAACACTCTTCAGTTTTATATCAACTGATTTTATAAAATTTTCAATTTTACATATATCAGTTTTATCCACTTTATTTTTATGTGCAGTTTCAATATATTTCAATAAGAAGTTCACTTTATCTTGAAAAGGAGCTGAAGAGTGTTCAAATAAAATGGAGCACAAATCATTTTTTTTTAGTACGATCGCCATGGTTAGAAAATTACAAATAATTACAAACAGATATAAACCTGTCTTATATATTAATTACAGGTACTTAAATTAAATTATTTTTTAAAGGGTTATGATATTCTACCTAATATGTCTAACGTATCCTTATGTAATGAATTTTTCCTCAATAGGTCACTTTAATAAGCTACCTATTAAAGTGACCTATAGGGGTAAAAATCATTACAGTTTAAAAAATAATACCTGAAAATTTTTTAATATATGTAACAAATTTAAGAGTTAACGTTATGGATGAAAATAATAGTGCTAGGTAAATTTTCTAAAAGATGTTGAGTTTTCCCTAATTAATTGTCACTTAAAAAACATTAGGTAGGCATGTTATATATCAATGGAAAGGTAATTTTGTCTATTTTTCAAAACTGTATATAATTTTTGAAAATTAAAAAATTCGCGGAATACTTTTTTTAAAAAAATTAAAAAATGTTTTTTATTCAGTTTTTGCGAAGATACAAATTTTTCAAATTGCAATAAAAATTTTATTTATGAATATTTTTTGATGAAATTTTACAGTTAGGTAGATTTTTTTACTCAAAATCTAAAATTAAATAAAAAGTTCGAATTTTCTTATTAGAAATCCCGGAATTCCAAAAAAGTTTTAAAAAATCCCAAAATGGCAAAAATCGCCTTTTTTTAATTTTTTAAATTAAAATGCCTATAACTTTGCGACTCAGTCAACCTCCTGTCCAAATTCTAGCTCTTTAGCTTCAACCGCTTAGGCTGTGCGATGATGAATCAGTCAGTCAGTCAGTCAGCCAGTAACGTTAGAATTTTATATATATAGATAGATATATAAAAATGAAAGTGTGTTTGTATGTATGTATGTATGTATGTATGTATGTATGTATGTATGTATGTATGTATGTATGTATGTATGTATGTATGTAGTATGTATGTATGTATGTATGTCTGTATGTATGTATGTAATGTATGTATGTATTATGTATGTATGTATATGTATGTATGTATGTATGTATGTATGTCTGTATGTATGTATGTATGTATGTATGTATGTATGTATGTATGTATGTATGTATGTATGTATGTATGTATGTAGTATGTATGTATGTATGTATGTATGTATGTATGTATGTATGTATGTATGATGTATGTATGTATGTATGTATAGTATGTATGTATGTATGTATGTATGTATGTATGGTATGTATGTATGTATGTAGTATGTATGTATGTATGTATGTGTATGTATGATGTATGTATGTATGTATGTATGTATGTATGTATGTATGTATGTATGTATGTATGTATGTATGTATGTATGTATGTAATTTATGTATGTATGTATGTATGTATGTATGTATGTATGTATGCTGTATGTATGTATGTATGTATGTATGTATGTTTTGTTTGTATGTATGTATGTATGTATGTATGTATGTATGTATGTATGTATGTATGTATGTATGTATGTATGTATGTATGTATTGTATGTTGTTGTGCTCTTATAGACTGCTAACGGCTGGACCGATTTTCCTGAAATTTTCACAGTTTCTTCCTGTATTCTGAAAGGAACTATAGGCTACTTTTTATGTTGAAACTAGCTAAACCCGGCGTGCTTTGCTACTCCTGTCGATATAAAATAAAAAATTTTCAAAATATATTGATATGCATTTCTTGTTTATAAAAATTTTATTAATATTTGTTTGTCACTATCCAAAACCATAAAGTAATAAGACAAAGAAAGTTTGATATTTAAAGTATTTTATTAATTAATGATATTTATGTACATATATTATTTCTTAGTAATTATTTCTTACAAGGAGGATTTTATTTCATTGATGCGCCAGGAGGAACCGGAGAAACCTTTCTCATCTCATTAACTTTAGCTAAAATTCGATCACAAAAGAATATTGCCTTAGCCATTGCGTCATCAGGTATTGCAGCAACACTTTTAGATTATGCACTCAAATTACCGTTGAAAACACAATTTTCTGAAGATTATACATGTAATGTTAAGAAAAATTCTTCAATGGGCAAAATCCTGCAAACATATAAAATAATAGTGTGGAATAAATGCACCATGGCCCTCAAAAAATTCTTAGAAGCGCTTGATCGCACTTTAAAGGACATGAGAAGTAATTCTAATTTATTTGGAGGTGCATTAATTCTTTTAGCGGGTGATTTTCACCAGACACTTCCTGTGATACCTGGTTCAACACCGGCTGATGAACTCAATGCTTGCCTAAAATCATCATATCTCTGGCAACATGTTCACACGTTAAAATTAACAACAAAACAATTGCTGGATTTAGGAAATGGAAAAATGACAATTCAGCCAACCACAAATTGTGTAAAGTTTCCCTCTAACTTTTGTAGGATCACACAATCAAAGAAAGAGTTAATATGTTGTGTTTTTCCAAATCTTCAACGTAATTTCAAAAATAGGCAGTGGTTATGTGAGCGTGCTCTACTTTCGAATTCTTAATGGAACTAGCGATGCCATAAATACACTTTTATACTCGGAAGATGATTCACTTGTGTTGATTTGTTTATATTCCGAGAGTGCTGATAATCCATCACATCCCCACTTACAAATGAGTTGAAGATCACAAGAATTTATTTTTTTAGTTGGTCTGAAGAAAAGTCAGAAGCAATCCTTAAAGCAGTATTTTCGAGTAGAGCGCCGAGTCCAATAACAGCCTTCCGATCAGTTATTTCAATAGGAGGTGGTATAATGCTTTTCTTCTTTTCATTTATTTTGTCATATGATGGTAAAACATCCACTCCTTTTTCAGATAGCGCCTTTCTTAACGTTATGTAGTTATCACGACTTAATCCCAGCTGCAACATAAGCGCAATAGCTTCTTCCTCAGTGAACGTTGTATCAGATGATGGTGTGGGTATACTCTTTACAATTCTTTTCAGTCGTCTTGGTGATGCGGTTGGAAGAATATTGTATGTATGTATGTATGTATGTGTATGTATGTATGTATGTATGTATGTATGTATGTATGTATGTATGTATGTATGTATGTATGTATGTATGTATGTATGTATGTATGTATGTATGTATGTATGTATGTATGTATGTATGTATGTATGTATGTATGTATGTATGTATGTATGTATGTATGTATGTATGTATGTATGTATGTATGTATGTATGTATGTATGTATGCTTATGTATGTATGTATGTATGTATGTTTGTTTTATGTATGTATGTATGTATGTATGTATGTATGTATGTATGTATGTATGTATGTATGTATGTATGTATGTATGTATGTATGTATGTATGTTTGTTTGTGCTTTATAGACTGCTAAACGGCTGGACCGATTTTCCTGAAATTTTCACAGTTTCTTCCTGTATTTCTGAAAGGAACTATAGGCTACTTTTTATGTTGAAACTAGCTAAAACCCGGCGTGCTTTGCTACTCCTGTCGATATAAAATAAAAAATTTTCAAAATATATTGATATGCATTTCTTGTTTATAAAAATTTTATTAATATTTGTTTGTCACTATCCAAAACCATAAAGTAATAAGACAAAGAAAGTTTGATATTTAAAGTATTTTATTAATTAATGATATTTATGTACATATATTATTTCTTAGTAATTATTTCTTACAAGGAGGATTTTATTTCATTGATGCGCCAGGAGGAACCGGAGAAACCTTTCTCATCTCATTAACTTTAGCTAAAATTCGATCACAAAAGAATATTGCCTTAGCCATTGCGTCATCAGGTATTGCAGCAACACTTTTAGATTATGCACTCAAATTACCGTTGAAAACACAATTTTCTGAAGATTATACATGTAATGTTAAGAAAAATTCTTCAATGGGCAAAATCCTGCAAACATATAAAATAATAGTGTGGAATAAATGCACCATGGCCCTCAAAAAATTCTTAGAAGCGCTTGATCGCACTTTAAAGGACATGAGAAGTAATTCTAATTTATTTGGAGGTGCATTAATTCTTTTAGCGGGTGATTTTCACCAGACACTTCCTGTGATACCTGGTTCAACACCGGCTGATGAACTCAATGCTTGCCTAAAATCATCATATCTCTGGCAACATGTTCACACGTTAAAATTAACAACAAAACAATTGCTGGATTTAGGAAATGGAAAAATGACAATTCAGCCAACCACAAATTGTGTAAAGTTTCCCTCTAACTTTTGTAGGATCACACAATCAAAGAAAGAGTTAATATGTTGTGTTTTTCCAAATCTTCAACGTAATTTCAAAAATAGGCAGTGGTTATGTGAGCGTGCTCTACTGGCACCCAAAAACATTATTTTGAATAGAATCGATGGTAATTTAAAAACATATATATCCATCGATACTGTTACAAATAATGATGATGTCGTCAATGTATCCCCACGAATTGAAGTTGAAAATTGGCGTTCCAATTATTTTGTTGCGAAATATTGATCCACCACGTCTTTGTAATGGTACTCGATTAACAGTTAAAAAATTAATGAACAACTTAATCGAAGCAACGATTACAACTGGCCAATATAAAGGAACGGATGTCTTACTACCTCGGATCTCAATGAAAACATCGGAAATGTCATTCGACTTTAAACGGTTGCAATTTCCTACACGTTTAGCATTCGCGATGACAATAAACAAATTTCAGGGTCAATCCCTGCAAGTGTGTGGAATAAATCTCGAAAATCCATGCTTCTCACATGGTCAGCTTTATGTTGCATGCTCGCGAGTTGAGAAACCTTCAGATTTGTATATCTACGCGCCTGAGGGGAAAACGAAAAATATTGTATATCCCAAGGCTTTAGAATAGGAAATAATTATTAAGAAAAATTTTAATTGTAAATATTAAGTCAATTAAATTTTAGTAATTTTGTAATAGTTTGTAAATTTATGCTAATGAATAGGAATAAGAAATAATTATTAAGAAATAATATATGTACATAAATATCATTAATTAATAAAATACTTTAAATATCAAACTTTCTTTGTCTTATTACTTTATGGTTTTGGATAGTGACAAACAAATATTAATAAAATTTTTATAAACAAAAAATGTATATGAATATATTTTGAAAATTTTTTATTTTACATCGACAGGAGTAGCAAAGCACGCCGGGTTTTAGCTAGTTATACATAATTATGAGCTCAAAAGCCCTTTTCGGGGGGTTCAGTTGTATGGGGGCTAGGTGAAATAATGGACCGATTTTAATCATTTTCAATAGGCTTAGTCCTTGGGTCAAAGCAAACACGTATTTCAAATTTCATCGAATTATCTTTAAAATTTCGACATGTACTTTGATAACAACTTTTACATGGACACACGGACGGACGGACATCGTTAAATCGACTCAGACCCACTTTAGGATTTTTGCTCTAACAGTTTTCCAGATATACGAATTTCTGTACTTAATTCATATGGCTGGTGACAAGGACCCTATTGAAAGTCCGCCAATTTATTACGCAAATGTATACATGGATGTCACAGTTCTTCGTGCAAAATTGAGAATTCTAGCTCTAATAGTCTCGAATTTTTGTACTTAATTTATATGGCAGGTGTCAAGCCACCCTAATAAATTTCCGCCCATTTTTCTCCCAAATGTTCAAATAGATATTAAAATTCTCTGAACAAAATTTTAAGAATCTAGCTCCAATTAATTTATATAGGAGGTTCCATGACCCTAAAATTTAGTCCGCCAATTTATTACTCAAATGTGCACATAAGATTTTAGCTCTAATAGTTTCCAAATATTCGAATTCGAATCAAGACCCCCTTATCCGCTCATTTTTATCCTAAACTTTCACATGGATGTTAAAAGTCTTCCCCTTTTTATACCCTACACCACTATAGTGGGAAGGGTATTATGCGTTTGTGCTGATATTTGTAACGCATTAAAATATTAGTACTATACCCACCGTGTTTCCATGTAAACGTTGTTATCAATGTACAGGTCGCAATTTTCAAGATAATTTGATGAAATTTGGAATACACCTTTGTTTTGACCCAAGGACAAAGCCTATTGAAAATGGCTCGGTCCATTATTTCACCTAGCCCCCATACAACTGAACCCCCCGAAAAGGGCTTTTGAGCTTATAATTATGTATAATATAAATGTATCCCGATGAAAGTTCGCTCAACTAAGTTTTATATAAGCCTTGATGACCTTGCTGAATTTCGAAATGATCGGACTTTGACCCTAGCCCCCACACAAAGCCCCCTTCAGAAAGTGACTTGAATATCCGCAATTCATTTATTAGCACTGTTATTGCAATGAAATTTAGCACAGACAAATATTATATATATTATGAAAATACAAATCTATCCAGCCCATTTTATCGGGATCGGTCCACATTTGCCAATAAATTGCTTTTTTTTTTGGTCAATTATGGACCGATTGTCATCAAATTTTCTAGAACGATTTTAGTTTAGGCAGTAATGAGCGGTAAAGTCATTTTCTGAAGGGGAACTTATATGGGGGATAGGGTCAATTATGAACCGATCCTTATACAATTTCACAATGACATTAAGATTTCTATAAAATATGTTCATGTCCAATTTCATCGCTATAGATGCTTCTTTTAGACATTTATGAGCGTTAAAGTCTTTTTCTGAAGGGGACCTTATATGGGGGATATGGTCAATTATGGACCGATCCATATACAATTTTACAATGATATTAAGTTTCCTATAAAAAATGTTCGTGTTGAATTTCATCGCTATAGATGCTCCTTTAAAGCAGTTATGAGCGTTAAAGTCATTTTCTGAAGGGGACCTTATATGGGGGGATATGGTCAATTATGAACCGATCATTATAAAATTATACAAAGCGATTTAGGTTCCTGTAAGAAATGTTCACGTATAATTACATCGCTATAGATGCTACTTTTGGACAGTGATAAGCGTTAAAGTCATTTTCTGAAGGGGACCTTATTTGGGGGCTAGGCGAATTCAAACAAACTGCATGAATATGAAAAAATGTCTGTGCAAAATTTCATCCCGCTAGCTACTTCCATTTGTACTCTATCGTGTTTTCAACAGACGGACGGACATAGCTAGACCGTCTTAGAATTTAATAAGGATTCAGAATATATATACTTTTATGGGTTTTAGATGAATATTTCGATGTGTTAAAAACGGAATGATGGTGGGTATAAAAATAAATCACATTAAATATTCATAACTGGTGTAGGGTATCATATAGTCGGCCAAGCCCGACTATACTTTCTTACTTGTTTATTTTGTAGAGGAATGCAAATACTGGAAAGATATGAGTGTAGATTATTTGTATGTACCAATCCAACGTTGAAATCTCAGAGAGTTATTAATTGTAAACCCGGTTCGAACTGGACCAATGTTAATATGATGAAAGAGCTTTCGATGGGAATCTGGATAGATGATTGTTAATTACTCTCAGAGCCTAATATAAAGAAAATAAACGAAAGTAGCAAAATGCAACGAATTATGATTTGGATAAGGAAATTTATTGGATTTGAAGAATTTGTTACCTTAAGCTTTGGACGTTAGTCAAACAAGAAAGAAAAATTCTTAGCGTAAAAAAACGAAAACTACATTTTGGACATCTTGGCCAGGTTGACAGATAATTTTGGGCATTATGAGGGAACGAGATAGCCTGATATTCGTAACTTTTAGCCTTTATATAGATTAAAAAAAAGGGGGAAAACTTTGCTCATCTCTTATATTAAGGCCAAAAGAATGTGTCCAAACTAAGTTGGACACCTACTTTATTATGAATTTATTCTTTAATTTTGCACTAAAATTGTAATAGATTTATCTATATTTTTTCGATACTCTAAGTAAAATGAATTGTCAAATTGTTAAATTTAAGTTTATATAAGAAAAACCGAGGTTTCATGATAGCTAAACGGGCTTAAAATGATCTTCTTGAAATTTGATCGCACAACGTGAAACATTAAGGTTTCTTCTACTATCTAACAAAAGAATACTTTCTTTGAATTTTAAAATTGTCATACAATAATATAATATAAACGGTGAGCTACACCAAACAATAAACATTGAAAAGAACATTTAAATTCCTTTCTTTTCTTCCTCTCATCAATAATTATAATTTACTTCTCCATAAGTAATTATAATTATAACCTGTGTTGTAGATTTGTGCCAGTTAACAAATAACCCCCTTCTCATCACTCAACTCAATAGAGTTTATAAAACAAATCAGCCAGTTATTTTCATGGTCCAGTCGAGCCTCCAGGAAGAAGAGAGTCGGTAGAAAACAACAACAACTTTAATAAAATTGTCCATTTGAGCAAAAACAATTGTCTCCTCAAAGACAACACAGGGAAAAATCATCAAACAAAAGAAATGAGGTAAAGAAGAATTTCAAAAATGCATAAAGCATCAGTCAAAAATCAAAATCCACAGAGTGAGTATCAAACAATATAATTAAAAAAAAAGCGTACATATAAAAACAAAAACAACAACAAAATCGCGGAAAAATATTAAAAGCGCAAGAAAACGGTGTAAAAAGGAAAGAAAAAACAAAGAAAATATATATAGTTTTAAGTTGAGAGTAAAAAGAAATATATACAGAAAACATACTAAATTATAATTTCCCCAAAAATAGCAAAAATTGTTTTAAATTTCATAACCCCTACAATAAATCTAGTGTTCCCTTAAAAGGCTATAAAATTACATAACACCAAAACTAGTTATTAAAAAGAAAATCAAAAAAAGTCCGAAATTTAAAATATAAAACAGACAAAAACGAAAGGAAAATACCGTTAGTGCTGTTTTTTGTTCTACATAAAGTTAATCTCCATACATAAAAAAGCCGTTAAAAAAAAAGAATGTCTGTGTCATGTTGCATATTTTTTTATAAATTCAACACATAAGAATACATATGTACACATAAGCAGAGAAATCAACCGTTTGTTCGTCTGGATAATCAATCACATAAGGTACATAATTCCCCTAATCGTGTAATTTATTCCTCACAATTTCATCATCATTGTAGATAGAAATATATAACAATAATTACATAAGAACACTGTTGCCAACTTTTTTCCCAAAAATATCGCTAAAGTCGACTGAAAAATAGCTAGAAAATAGCTAAATTCAAGACATTTTGAAAAATTTAGCGATAAATCGTCAAAATAATATTTATTATATGATTCTGAAAACAAATAGCTAAAAAAACTAGCTAAATTTTTCAGATTTTTCATATTATTCTAAAAAGTCAGCGATTTATCGCTAAAATCTATATACATACGTAGGAATGGGATAGTGATACAAACACATCTTATAACAAACACATAAGAGAACCTTTTTTTATGTTAAATATTTTCACTTTGGGTTAGGAAAAATGTCAAGTTGAGGTTAATTTCGATATGCGACCCTATACAGATTGCTTTAGAAATGTTGTAAAGATAAATTGAATTTCGAAATGCTGGCCTTTATGGATCGAGAGTATTATTTATTTTTCCATTACAATACAATTACAAATTATATTCTTACCTAATTTACCGAGTAGGGTGACGATAACCATACGACCGTTGTAGTGTAGCAGACCAGGATCTCTGCTGGGAATCGAACCCACAACCCTCAGACTGACAGGCTAACACACTACCAACTAGCCTACCGGGGCACCCAAGATTATTATTATACACTCCTTTTGTGGGAATTTTATCTGCAATATCGATATGCGGCCCTATACGCCTTAGAAATGTTGTAAATTTTTAGGACTTTATGGATCGATCCTTTCGTCACTTATTTCCAATGTTCACTAATTTTTAGAATTATGGTAAATTTTATTATCATATCACTCATTTACTAAAAGACTAGAATAATTAAATATTCGTTTTTTGAGTACAACAAAATATACCCCTTTTAAAGTTTTTCGTATAACTTTACCTGTACGCACAAATATTTGCTCCTAATTATGTTCTTCAGAACATTCAAAATAAGTATAATACACACAGCTAAAACTCAAATAATTTACATTGAATGCATATTTTTATATACATACATATATGTAAATCGTCATTCGTAGCAACTTTTAAGCGATATTATCAAAATATAAATGAATAAAAAATGCCTTAAAATCTAAAGAAAAATCGCTAGATTTCCCGCTAATAGCTAAATCATATTTTTCCCCGCAAAATGGGATTAAAAATCGCTAGATAAGACGAGAAAATAGCTAAATTGGCAACAGTGCATAAGAAAACCAAAAAATTCATATCAATTGCACTCTCTTAAAATAAAATGATCAGAAGGTATATAAAATATACATAAATTGTGTGTGCATTCTCTTAAAGAGGAAAAATAAAATAAAACTTAAGTGACGAGTATAACAGAAAATCTCTTGAGCAGTTGGTTATGTACTCTTTAGCAATTCTTTTTTTTTTTGCACTTAAACTCTCTTTAGTTGTGCGCAGTTTCAATCTCTATGCCTTTAACTAACATAAAAAATAAAAATTTTCTTGTGTGCAAGTATACAAAGAAAAGTGCTCAAAACGCTCTTTGTGCGATTGCAAGTTTTAAGTTAGTGCTCACAAATAAAACAAATTAAAAGGTTTGTTTGTATTGAATTATATACGAAATTAAAAAAAAAAAATTCCCATACAGTCCACTGCATTGAAAATAAAAACAAAATTATAAAGGTTAATAGCATTTTTTGCTAATTTAATTCCACTGAAATCTCCTTGAGTATTAAGAAAACCCACCCTTAAAATTAGTGAACAAAAAAATAAATAAGAGTGTAAAATAAAGAAAATAACTCAAGAGAAAATTAATGCGTATCTTTTAATTGCAAATATGTTCGATGTTGTCTCAAATGATAAAGCGGTTTCAATGTTACACATAGTTTAAAGAAAGGCTGTTTATTTCTCAAAAGAAGTTTATTTGGAAAGTTATTTTAAATTTTGTTTGCAAATAATTGCACAAATAATTAAAGAAGATTAATTTTCCATAACAAAAAAAATTAAAATTCTTTTTCAATCAAATTAAAAATTTGTGTTTAATTTGCATAATTATTATATATTATATTTGGCAGTTAGATTTATTTTAACTTGACAAATAACATAAAATTTTGCATTTACAACATTGTTACTAAACCTGTCGTTACGAAACCTCTCGTAAACGTTGAGTATTTGAGTTACTCTCATACAATTTTCTCACTGTGACATAAGGGTTACCGAAGTGCATAATTATAATATAGATTGAACACATAGAATATCTTACGAAAAATGTCTTAAAGCTACACACAATTGATAACAAATCAGAATATTAAAAAAAAAAAAAAATTAATGTCTCTGAAAATTGTTGGAACAATCCCTTGCTATAATATTATTTACGCGTGTTAGGGTTACCATCAAGCTTATTAACAGAATTCCCAATAATTTAAATTATTGATCGTGAAGAAAAGTATAATCATTCGAAAAATAAACTTTTATTAAAATAAACATTACTACTAACAATTGTAGTATAGAACATTTTTTTGTATAACTAACAAAATTTTCTTACGTAAATCAGACTAAAAGCTTATTAAACATTTATCTCTAACCCAAATTTTTAAAATAATTTCAAACATTTAAAGCCCAATTACTTAATTTTGAATTATTCCCTAATTCGATTAAGCAAATAACATTTAGTTACACATTTAATGATTAGAGTGTATAATCATTTCCCTAAACCCCTGATCGGCAAAGAGCTTTGTTAAGAGCTTACTTGTACTCTTAATTTCATACGTTTGTATGCTTAAACATGTATAAAAAACGATAAAAACCAGTAAGAGAACTTATATTTTACTCTCTGCCGATGTATGCCCTAAACACTTAATCGACTAGCGTATATAGCCAATCTTCCCGATTTGTCATTAGTGAAAATTTTATACTCTTAAATGATTAGCGTGTATAATCAGTTCTCTCGAATCAGCAGTTTTCACAAAGTTAGATAAATTAAGTAGCGTCATATTGGAAATAAAAATTAGAAATTCTGTATTTTTTCTCTTTCTTTACTAGATCTTTAACGTCTAGTGCTATAACTCAATATAGCCTCTAACTCCACTCTCAGAATATAGAAATAATAATCCTTTATTCCATTCCAATACTCATTTTCGAAACTAAATTACAGAACATAGTAATTTGGTAACAAATCCCTTTCTAAGTATAGAATTCTCAGTATAGAAATTTATTGTTTAGCCCCAAAATGAATTCCACAACTCGCAAAGAAACCTCTCCTAAGGAACGGTTTGTGTTTGAATGCGACCATTTGCTTCAATTCTGCCAAAGATTCAACAGTACTGCAGTTGAAGATCAAACTGAGTCACTTTTAGAAGTCAAATTGAAGGACATAGATTCGAGATGGACAAAAGTAGAAGCCTCTTATGAAAATGTAATGTTGGCTCAAGAAGATTTGGTACCACCAGAATTTAAAGAACAGGCTAAAACTAACTTCGATGCATGCTTAGATGCATACTATACGTGCATCTCTCAAATGCTAGACTTACAAAAAGCATTTCGAATAGACGCAGCATCACACATTCAAGGTATCGAAGCAGTCACACGATATTCACTTCCCCCTCAAAATCTCGTTTCAGAAAACCCTAATAACTGCATTAAACTTCCCCCTTGCGATACAGAAGTTTTCAAAGGTAGTTACGAGCAATGGCCCTCATTTCGTGACATGTTCACGGCCGTGTACATTAATCACAGTAAGCTCTCTCCTGTCACAAAACTGTATCACTTGCGAAATAAAACTAAAGGGGAAGCACGAGATATTGTAAAACGCTATCCCCTATCACATGAAAACTTTGAACTTGCGTGGAATGCACTAAAAACTCGATACGAAAACAAACGTGTTTTGGTTGATAACCAAATTAAAATACTATGTAATATTCCACCCGCAACCAGGGAAGATAGTAACTCGATAAGAAGGATTCAGTCGTCAGTTAATGATTCTTTAGCAACTCTCAGGACTCTTGGAGTAGAAGTAGATAGTTGGGACCCTATCCTAATTCGATTAATTTCTACAAAGCTTCCAGATTTCACTCTTTCTCTTTGGGAACAATCTTTATCCTCTCCTCGAGAACTTCCAAAGTGGTCGCAAATGTCCCAATTTCTCGTCGATAGATATGAGGCTGTAGAACGCTTAACAAGTATAAGAACTTCAAAAGATAGTTTTAATATTACAGAAAATCCCCAACAAAATATACAAACATACACATCGCAAGAAAATCTCAACATACCCTTCTGCAAACTCTGCAGTGAAAATCACTCTTTGAGAATATGTCCTAAATTTCGAACTTTCGCGGTGCAACAAAGGGTAGATTATGTATTCAAAAATAAATTTTGCAATAACTGTTTATCTCAAACTCATCTCAAGGCAAAGTGCAAAAGTAAGAACACTTGCTTAATGTGCAAAAAATCCCACCACACTTTGCTGCACATGAAACAGAAATTCCAAAATGACTCTCAAAGAACTGAAAATTCCCAACCTCACGGAGCGTCAATCGAAAATGTTAGTTTCTCACGTCAATCTGCCTCAAATAAAATCAACTCGGAACAGAATAAAGCTCAAAATGAACTTCCGACAGTCTCGACTCAGGTTCAAGCTAATTTTTCCACTAGCAATGAGAATATTCTCTTACGCACTGCTTTAGTACAAATAGAATATCAAGGCCAATTGTATACTGTGAGAGCGTTAATTGATCCAGGTTCACAACGAACATTTTTAACGGAAAAGATTCGAAATCGCCTACAGCTTCCTTATAACAAATCTCACTTTGAAATCATTGGTATTGGTGGCCAGAAACAATCCGCAAGCAAAGAGTGTGAATTTGTATTATATGCCAAGAGATATAATTTAAGAGTTCCCATTAAAGCCATAATATTACCCAAAGTCACCAAATGGCTCCCTTCACATTCCTTTGAGATCGCAAACTCAAAAGAGCTTGCAGAATTAGATCTCGCAGATCCAACTTTTACTAAAACATCACAAGTGGATCTTATTCTAGGCAATGACTACGAGCATTTTCTTAACATTGAAGGAATTAAAAAGAACATTTGTGGTCAAGCAAAAAGTCTTCTTAGGCTCGTCCCGCTTTGTCGCCTTAGCTCAGTATTCCAGAATGGAGAAAACTCTATCAAAAGACTCTGAACTTCAATCACAATACAAAGCAGTTCTTAATGAATACATAACCTTAGATCACATGGAAGAAACATCTCCCTATGAAATTGTATCTCAAGGTAAATACAGCTCATTTTATTTACCACACCACGCAGTTGTTCGCCCGGAACACAAAACGACAAAAGTAAGAGTCGTGTTCAATGCTTCAAAGAAGTCAAAATCGCAATTTTCGCTAAATTACATCCTTTACACAGGTCCCACTTTACAGAACGATCAAATAAACATAATACTCAACTGGAGAATGTATCGATACGTATTTAGTGGCGATATACAAAAAATGTATCGTCAAATACTTGTACATCCTTTAGATAGACCCTTTCAAAGGATTTTATTCCAAACTCAAGTTGGCAGTCCCGTTAAAGATTACCAATTGAAAACAGTAACTTTTGGAATAAATTGTGCTCCCTTTTTGGCAATTCGCACTTTTCTTCAGCTCGGTTTAGACTCCGAAACCACATACCCAAAAGCAGCCTCGATTCTTCGCTCAGAAACGTATGTAGATGACATTCTTTCTGGAGGTCACACAATTGAAGAAGCTATTTCTGCTCAAACTCAACTGATTAACACATTACAGTCAGCTGGATTTCCCTTAAAGAAAATAACAGCAAATGATCCAAGATTGCTATTTCATATACCCAAAGATGATCTGTACGATCTAGATTTTCTTCGGTTCAACGAATCAAGTAATACAAAAACACTTGGAATCAGTTGGAATGCACTTACGGATGCATTTACGTATACATTTACACCCATTAATCAAGCCTCAAAGATGACTAAACGTCAGATTCTCTCGTCAGTAGCAAAACTCTTTGACCCAGCTGGATGGTTAGCACCCATAGTTATCAGAGCAAAAATGTTTATGCAACAACTGTGGTTAGAAGGGTTAGGTTGGGATGAAGACATTTCATATGAATCCCTCCAAAGGTGGAATAATCTTTCGTTCATGATTCTCAGACGCTTCTAAGACTGCCTTTTGTGCAACTGTTTACATTACGTGCAAAACTGAAACCCACAATACTTTCTCTAATCTACTAGTAGCAAAATGTAAGGTTGCTCCGATTCAAACAGTCTGTCTTCCCCGATTAGAACTAATGGAGCGGTACTGCTCGCAAATCTAATAAATTATGTTATGTCAGCCTTAAAATTCAATTCCAAAGAAATATATCTTTGGACCGATTCATCAATTGTGTTAGGTTGGCTTTCTAAACACCAGTCACATTGGGAAACATATGTTGCGAATAGAATTGCGGAAATTCGTCGATTGACTCCAGACGCTATATGGAAACACGTCCCAACTCATGACAACCCAGCAGATCTTGGGACTCGTGGCTGTAAACCTCAAGATCTTATACACAATAACCTTTGGTGGCATGGACCATCATGGTTAAACAAACCTTCATCAGAATGGCCAAATAAAAATCCTCTAAAACCCTTAAAAAACCCAAAAATAACTCTTGCATTACATACAGAAGTCCAACAATGTGATATTTTGGACAGATTTTCTTCTTATACAAAAGCTCTTCGTGTCATATGTTACGTTTTCAGATTCTTTAAAAAATGTGTAAAGAATATAATCTTGCCTTATTCAAGTTTCCACTCATGAATATTTAACCCAAAAGGAAATGAAATTTGTCAAGAACAGATTCATAATCATTGCTCAAAAAGCTATTATTTAGAAGAATATGAATGCTGTGCAAAATCCCAAAATATATCAAATAAAAGTGCTCTCAAATCACTAAATCCGCTAATCGACTCGAACTCAGTTCTGCGTGTAAATGGGCGATTAACTCAGTCTCATCTCCCTTATAATGAGCGTTATCCAATAATTCTTCCTGGTAACTCCAAATTTTGCAAACTTTACTTAAAACATTTACACGAATTTCTTTCTCATGCGGAATGTAGCCAAATGTGCCGAATGGTACAAACGGAATTTCATATCTTCAGACTCAAACCTAGACCATTCAAAAAGCATTATACGAAAATGCAAGACATGTATAATCTACAGGCAACAGCCTTGTACCCAAATAATGGCTCCCTTACCACCTGAAAGATGTACTCTGTCGGTACCCTTTCAAATAACAGGCATTGACTTTGCAGGTCCCTTTGATCTCAAAACATCTTCCCTACGAAAATCTGTCTCTATCAAAGGATACGTTAGTGTTTTTGTTTGTTTCAGTACGAAAGCGATTCACTTAGAAGCATGTTCAGATCTGTCCTCGGCAGCATTCCAAGCCACATTTGCTCGTTTCGTTGGAAGGCGAGGACTCCCCCAGAGGGTAGTAACTGACAACGGTAGAAATTTTCTAGGCGCAAGTAGAGAACTTTTATGCGAATTCTCTATATTTATAAATACAGCTTCCCAATACATATCTCAAAAATATATTACACAAGGGTTTGAATGGAAGTTTATTCCCCCACACGCACCACACATGGGCGGCCTCTGGGAAGCCGCTGTAAAAAGCTTCAAGTATCATTTAAAACGAATAGCTGGTGCACAAAAGTTCAATTTTGAAGAATTTTCTACCATATTAGCCCGAATTGAAGGTGTTCTTAATTCTCGTCCTATATCAGCCCTCTCTGAAGACCCTTCAGATTTAACGGCATTAACTCCAGGACACTTCTTGAGAGGAGCACCCCTAATGGCTTTTCCCGAACAAACCGTTCAAAATATGTCCCTTATAAATAGGTGGGAAAAGTTAAAAGCAATTCACCATCAATTCGCTATCAGATGGAAAACCGATTATCTTAAGTCACTTCACAAACGTTACAAATGGAAGAATTCCAATCCTAATCTAAAAATTGGCGATCTCGTTGTAGTGATGGACGATCTCCAACCTCCATATGAATGGCGTTTAGGCAGAATTGAAAAGACGTATCTAGAGTCTGACAACAATGCACGCATTGCAGACATACGAATAAGCTCAGGTGTTATAAAAAGACCTATAGTCAAACTAAGAGTCTACAAAAGGTTTCTCAACATGACAATTGGGAATCGATTGGAAATTGTTAAAGAGGCACCGCTATTGCCTTAATTGTTTAGCACGTAGCCACAGCTTAAGGATCGTGTTCGTCGATGGAGACGTGCAAAAAGTGCGACCACCTCCATCATCGTTGTTGCACCCGTCATCTCAAACGCAAAGTCAAGGAGACCAACAGCCGCCACGACTTCAGCGAAAACCATCGTTAGCCGCTACTGAAAACAAGCTTATTGTTGATGCCATCATTACATTAGCACGGGTGCTTGGTGCTGCCGACAACAAATCTCAGGTTGCATAACTGCAAGGCGGGCGCCATGTCCAAACTAAGTTGGACACCTACTTTATTATGAATTTATTCTTTAATTTTGCACTAAAATTGTAATAGATTTATCTATATTTTTTCGATACTCTAAGTAAAATGAATTGTCAAATTGTTAAATTTAAGTTTATATAAAAAAAACCGAGGTTTCATGATAGCTAAAAGGGCTTAAAATGATCTTCTTGAAATTTGATCGCACAACGTGAGACATTAAGGTTTCTTCTACTATCTAACAAAAGAATACTTACTTTGAATTTTAAAATTGTTATACAATAATATAATATAAACGGTGAGCTACAAGGTTTGTTTGGTATTGAAAATGGGCAATATCGGTCCACATTTTCTGATAGCCCCCATACAAGTGGCCCCTCGAAAAGCAGCTTTAACAGCCATAACTTGTTTAAAAATACGAATATAGCGATAAAATTCGACATAAGTAAGTTTCTTATGATCCAAAATCATTATGCAAAATTTTATGAGGATCGGTCCATAATTGACCCTACCCCCCCATATAAGGTCCCCTTCAGAAAATGACTTTAACGCTCATTACTGGCTCAAAAATACTAGTATATAGATGAAATTCGACATAAGTAAGTTCCATACGAGTCAAAATCTATCTAAAAAATTTTATGAGGATCGGTCCATGATTGACCCTACCCCCCATATAAGGTCCCCTTTAGAAAATTTGTCATTAATGGCTTAAAAATACGAGTGTAGCGATGAAATTCGACACAAACAAATTTAATACGATTCAAATTCTGTCTACCAAATTATATTAGGATCGACCCATAATTGACCCTACCCCCTATATAAGGTCCCCTTCAGAAAATTACTTTAACGCTTATGCTTAGGTTAGGTTGATAGGAGGATGTATACTATATCAAATCCGAAGAAATACACCTAGGCCACTATCGGGCCTGTTGTGCGCTCCAATTCAAGAAAAAAAAAAAAAAAAAATTGTTCACTGAATGTATTATTTTTCCATGTTCAGAAACTCAGTTTCCTGGACGTAATTCCTAAGAATCTTCCAATCGGTGTTGGTTAAGAATGTTATTTCCGGAATAACATCACTTCCAAGATACTTGGATCTAACTTCGACGAATGCCTGACAATGGCAAAGAAAGTGCACCAGAGTTTCACTGTCCTCTCCACATGCTCTACATTCGTCTGAATTCGCACGTCCAATTTTGTATAGATGTGCTCGTAATCCTGTGTGTGCACTGAGAATATGTACCATCATACTAACCTCAGACTTGCTCATTTTGAGAAGATTTCTCGTCTTGCTCTCATCAGGGTCACCCCATAGAATCTTTGTGGTTCTACCCACTGTTTCATTATTCCAAGAGGCCTTATGATTCTCTCATCCATATTTTTTTTTTTTTTTTTTTAGTTTAGTTTTTAGTTTATTCATTCTTATACAGAATCCTAGCCAAAGGCCATAATCGGATCCAATAACACTACTTAATTAGACAACATTCAATTTTAATAAAATAACAATAATAATAAAAGTAAATAAATAAAGAATATAAATTAAAGTTAAAAAAATTTAAAAAAAATAATTATAATAATAATATAGGACATTTTAGCATATAATGAGATGAGCTGAATGAAGTATATGTAAATTTTATATTTAATGGTGTATATAAATAAAATCTAACAAGCAGTCTTTTTTAAAGCAAAAAAAAAAATACTAAATTTAAAGTTAATACAAATAGAAATCAACAAGCATATGGACAAGGTATCATTTAAACAAGTTATTCAACGCATATATATCAATAATTATAGAGTTTTAAGTATTTGAAAACAATTACCAACAAAAAAATTTAAATCACTCAGTTAAATATCATTAACAAATTACTCCTTATTAACAAATCATTTCAACATTAAAAAAAAAAAAAAAAATTACAATAAATTACCTATAAATGCTCATTTCCTTTTTTTTCAAAAACTAACAACAAAAAAACTAATTTAAGACTTATATAGTTTTCTTCATTATTTTAATAACACTAGATTAAAAAATAAGAAAACAATAAGAAAACAAACAAAGACACAATTCACAATCTCCAACTCTGACTTTTCACAACATTAAGCATACATATACAAATATTAAAAGAAAATGTCAAAAAAGAGAAGAAGAAGAAAATTCCCTCCTTTTTTTTCCCTAGCAATCTAACGTTCCGCCATTTTCAAAAATTTCATTAGTTAATAAAAAAAACTTTTAATTAATTGTAAATGTTTGCCAAATATAAGAAAAGTGTTTCAAGTTATTTGTTTTAAGTGCCTTTTTTACATAAAAATATACATAACATAAATGTTAAAAGTGATAAAATTAAATCACAAATGAAAAACATATTTAATTCATATTTGGGATTAATGAAGAACATATACGTATAAAATATGTATAAAATACAAAAATACAAAAAAAAAACGTGAATACAAAAAAAAAAAAAAAAAAGTTACTACCAGGAACAATTATTTACACAAAAGACTGTTTAAGCTTTTTTTTATAAGTGCAAACGGAAAGATTGAATTCTCTTAATGAAATGGGCAACTTGTTAAAATCCCTAGATATTCTAACTAAAAACGAACGTTCTAAAATTGACGTTAACATAGGAATTTTTAACTGTTTATTTCTAATAGATCTACCAAATTCAAATAATTCAACCAAATATTGTGGATTTTTTAACTTATAAACTTTATAGAAATGTAATAAGCATCTAAATTTTATAAAATCTTCAAAAGTAAAACCTAAAAATTTTGAAACATAACATGAGACATGCTGGCTTAACTTAAGAGAATAAAGATATCTCATAACTCGATTGAATGCCAATCGAACTCTCTTAATTATATAGCCTAACGTTCCAGAGTAAACTTCCAACCCATATAAGAATATTGGCATTATTAATCCATGAATAACACGTTCCTTAATATAAAACGGTAAAAGCAGATCTAAGCTATACAATTTACGAAGCATAAAATTAACCTTAGAAATTACGGAATTAATATGACTATCAAAAGTCAATTTCGTGTCAATAAATATACCAAGACATTTAATTTTGTCAACAAATTCAATAAAATTATTATTTAAAACAATAGTGAAATTATTATTACCACTATCACCAAATAGCATCGCTTTAGTTTTGAAAGGATTAACAGAAAGACAATTATCAGACATCCAGTTACATAACAAATCAACAGTATGATCAATTGAGGCTTGTAAAACTTCAGGAAACATCGAATCACCTTTAAAAAGAAGCTGCACGTCATCAGCAAACGAAAAAGGCTGGCATATACTACTGGATACTTTATCATATAAATCATCAACAAACATAATAAAAAGCAAAGGCCCAAGTACAGATCCCTGCGGAACTCCACTATACACAGGAAGCAATCCCGAACTGCAACCACTACTAACAACATATTGTTTTCTACCCGCAAGATATGAAGCTATTAAATTGCAAGCAGACCTAGAAAATCCAAAATATCTATATAATTTATGAATTATTAGTGAATGATTCACCCTATCAAAAGCCTTGGTCAAATCTAAAGATAGCAAAACACAAGGACCCTTACTGGAAATGTTTTTTCTAATATTATCAGTCAGTCCAATGAGCAATGATGTAGCACTTCGATTACACCTGAAACCTGATTGACAATCGTGCAGAAATGCTTTATTATTTATATAATCAACAAGTTGTATTTTTATAAGATGCTCAACCATTTTTGATAATATTGGCAATATTGAAATTGGTCTCAAATCATCAATACCAAGTACATTGCTATTTTTTTTAATGGGAACAATTTTTGCAATCTTCCAAAACGAAGGAAAATTGGAGGTCATTAAAATCGTATTAACTAAATGTAATACATAATTACTAATCATTGGCAACAATAATTTAAGAAACTCCAGCGAAAAACCATCAAAACCTACAGCCTTAGATTTAATTAAATCAAAAGCTGTAAATAACTCCAGTATACTAACTGATCTAAAGGAAAAGCCATCATAAGGAATGTTAGAAACATCAACAAAATCAATACCATCACAAATTTGATTGGATAAGAATGCATTATTTATAATATTAGGATCAGCTATCTCAAAATGATCCACAGGACGTCCAACTCCATTCTCATTTAGAATCATCCAAATTTCCTTACTGCTTTTATGATCAAACATTAAGTAATGAGCTATTTTCTTATGTTTCCTAATAATTGATTTTGCCTTGTTCCTATAGCGACAAAAAACCTTCCAATTCTCATCTGTTTTATTACGATAATATGTAGTATAAGCAAGATCCCTTAGTGATACATAATATTTAATTTCTGGATTATTTATCCAGTCATCACTATGTATTCGTATTTTTCTCCGTTTTAAAGGGACAAGAGAATGTAACAGCCTTAAATTGCCATTTAAGATCTGCACCTGTTCATCAACGCAATTTGTTAAATATATATCATTGAAATTACATTCAGATATTTTTGCATTAATAGAATCAATATTAACTGCTTTATAATCAAAATACTCATAATATTGTTCAGTATTAAACAGTATAGTTCTAATAGAAAGAAAAATAAATGAATGCCGCGTTATACTTGGGCATTGAAATTGTCCAGATTTAACAACTAACTCAGGCGACGATACCAAAAAATAATCAATTAAAGATGTAGATTTATACCGAATATCAAATGTGTTGGCATCATATTATGAATCGGAGCAAGGCCCAATCTATCACATATATTACGTACTCTTGAGGACTTAAACGGGTCAAACATATTGTTATTGAAGTCACCCATAATTAAAATATGCGAATAATGAACAACCAAATCTGAAACTTCTCTCTCAAAGGATTCAAAATCTCCGTGCGGAAGATAAACAACACCTACTAACACTTTTTTACCACTATAAAGAAGCTCAACAAATAAATACTCAACAACTCCATAATTATTGCTCTTATAAACTACTTTATGTTCAATGTACTTAGAAATGTATAAGGCTACACCACCTCCTCTTCCATATGCTCGATCATTCCTATAACAAAGATAACCAGGAATATCAGCTACCCCAACAGAGACTGCATCATTCAACCACGTTTCACTAACACCAAAAACATTTAAAATTCCACCATTCAAAATATGCTTAATCTCGCTAAACTTTGACGAATTAGGCTTTAAATTTAAACTTGTGCAATTTAAATGTCCTATATTAAGATTACCATTTAAATGACTTAATTCAGTTGTAAGAAAGCTGTTATCACAAACAACAGGCCCTAAATTAGATCTAACATCCATTTTAAATTTGTGAGAATTATAATAACATTAAAATTAACTAAGCAAATAATAAAAGATAATACATAAACAACAAAAATACAAATAAAGTACACAATGGAATTTCAATATATCAATTACTTAATAATTATTTAACAACAAAGGCCAATCAACCAGTTCAATAACAAAATAAACTAAAATTTATATTTTGCAATCCATATATTAAAATTCCACAGTACATAAGAATAACATAATTAATAATAAATTTACAACCAACAAATCTCGTATAAAAACATTAACTTTATATAAGTTTCAGCAAGCATTTGACTATGAGGTGGTAAATCCCGTAATGAATGATTTATTAAAGTTCATTGAAGGCAACTCATTATTCCCAATTTCGGCATTTAACATCCTGGCGTTCTGCTCACTACTTATATCGCCTACAAACAGATCTTCATCAAGCATAGTAATACATTGTTCAGTAGTAAGAACTGTTTGTTTATTATTAGGCAACAATACTCTTACTTTAGGTACATCTGTATTAATGTATTTATACCTAAGGATTTTATGTTCCGTGCAAAGATCTCTACATAATGATAATAATTTGGCCGCTGCTGGTGTCAGGTGATCAGTCAGGAAAACTTTGGAAGTGAGATCACCACCAATAACATCCTTAAGCACAAGAAATCGCTTTTTTGAAAACCTCATCATAATAAGGTCTCGCTGTTGTACAGAGTTTAGTTTTACCAAAACTGATCTGCCATTATGTATATAAGCACAATGCTGCAAACCACCATGTTGGATTGGTGAACCACAAAGAGATGCAATTTTATAAATTGGAACTCTCAAATTTTTTATATTTTTTGGTAAACCTTTTATTATGATATCAGTTCTATTTAGCCTTCTTTGCAGTATGCTATTATTGATTTCTAATTCATCTAGACGCTTATGAACTGAATTGGTATCCTGGTTAATAGTAGCACCCATAAATTTCTCATTGATAAGCCGCTCTATTTTCTCCTGTTGCTCTACACGAAATTTATCAAACAATTCAATCATTTTTTGCTCAAGTGCAGCAATACTTGAATATACTTGTTTCTCAAAAATACGATTATGTTCTTCGAATTGTACACCAATATCCATAGATATGTTATGCAGTTCTTGCTGTATATCATCAGTTGTTAAGGACAAGTTAGATGAATATTTGTTCTTGGGAGCTTCATTGCATGTTTCACAAATATAGTGAAAAACGTTTCTGTTTTGGCAAAACAATTTGTGCTGCTCATCTGTCACATTAACGCATTTTATATGGAAAAAAGATCCACATATATAACAGCCCACACTGCTATTTGTCTTAGTAACATTCTTATTGCATTTGCACAAAAATGTCTCCTTCTTTTTTCCCGGCATCATAGACAGTGTATAAAACAATGATTTTAATTGTAAACAATGGAAAAAAAATGTATGCACACCAAATGGATGCCAAGTGCAAAACAACAACAGCAGGTCAACAACAACAAAACAATGCAGCAAACTATTTAAAACGATATGTATTATTTATTCGTAAATCCACAATTTACTCAATGTTTTCAATAAATCTTTGTTATAAAAGATTGTTTGTTAAAAAATCCACATTAATTTAAATATTTAACAACAAAAACTTTTAATTATTTTCTTTTATTTGCTCAGCTAACAAAAATCACGACCATTAGCTCATGGTGATGCCAGACTTTATAATTTATTAAAATACCAAACAATAAAGAAAAAAGAACAAACAAATTAAAATAAATATTATGTAGGTGTTTTCTGCATACAAAAAAAAAATTATAATATTTTAATAAATTTGCTAAAAAGTTCAATGGCTTTGGTTATATGAAACCATAAATTCTAACATTTGAAATTTATTTAAATAGACTAAATTATATTGAAATTTCTTATAATTTCCACAAGACTTAATATTTGTTTAGAAATAATTAATCAAAAAATGTTGTTTATTATACAAATATAATTCAAAAATCTTAATGAATTTATTTTTTTTTTTTTTCATATTCAAACATACATTTTTATGTATGTGTGTATTTTTATTAATTAATCTAAATTAATTTCAGTTTAATTAAATACAATTAACCATAACATTGGCCGCCTGATTGATTTCGAATACACATATACAAAAAAATATAGTATACTTTTTTGGTTTATGAGAGGTTTGGTTATGTAGGCGTATGATTAATAAATAATAATTCAATATTAAGTATACGCATAATCAAGTGTTATACACTTGTTATTTGCGGTTGAAAATGATGGGATAAAAAATGTTTAAATAATTAACTTACAGTAGTGTAAACAACAATATGATATATGAAGAATGTTTTAATAAAACATTCAACATATTTTAAAGATTATTCTAATAAAATTTCTTAAAAAAAAATAATTTTTATTTTTTCAAATTTGGATTTTTTTAAAAATTCGTAGATTTATTTCCAAAAAGTTGTAATTCTAGAAAAAGTTGGATAATGAAAGAAATACACTTAGGCCAGTATGTGGCCTGTTGTGCTCACCTTTTCATGAACAAATATTGTTCACTGCATATATTATTTTTCAATGTTCAGAATCTCAGTTTCCTGGACGAAATTCCTAAGAATTTTCCAATTAGTTTTAGTCAGTAATGTTATTTCTGTAATAACAACACTTCCAAGATACTTGGATCTAACTTCGACTCGTGTCCACTGTGTGTCCACTCAGAGTACGTATCATCATATTAACCTCAACTTGCTCATTTTGAGGAGATTTCTCGAGTTGCTTTCATCAGGGTCACTCGATAGGATCTTTGTGGTTCTACCCTTTGTTTCAATATCCTCGAGCTCCCTTCCCTTTTAAGCTATTACATTCGCCCTATCGTTGCCGACTACTCCCGAATGGCCTGGTACCCATATGATGTAAACCTTACTGGGAGAATATTCAGTTAAAGTTGTCTTGCAATCCAAAACAATCTTAGTTTTAATTCTATCACATGGAAGCTTATGTTATGATTACGTAAACGGTGTTATATTTATGTTTCTGGTCTTTCATATGGAACTCTATTCCCACTTTGTCCCCAACCTTAGAGCCATCCGTGTAACAAAAGATTCCTACTGGTATTTGCTATAATGTTCCAAGGCGTACTATCTGGGATCAAAGTTTTCGACATATTCTGTATCTGGTATGCGATCAGACACACTCAATGATTGTGTATAACCTTCCAATGTATCCAGTATACATTGATGGCATGTACTATAACCGCTTTTGGTAAGTTCGCCTAAAGTAAAGAGCCGTTCGGCTGTAAGCGCCGCCTCATATCTTAAATAAGTTTCAATGGGTGGAATATCTTGCTACATTTCCAGAGCCTTGGTTAAAGTAGTACAGATGGCACCACTTATACCCAAGCAGCATGTACGCTGAACTCCCTGTAGTAGTTTAATATTATACTTTTTGTCCAAAGCAGTCCACCATGTATATGTAGAAATTTTTGTCTTTCTTGTAAAGACTCTCAGTTGAGCCCAGCTCAAGGCCGTATTCAGAGCCTCGTCAGCTCTTTTACACAAATAATTTGGATACTTTCCCTTTAAAAGTATTACGACATCGTCTGCATAGCAGATAGGTCTAAGTCCTTTTTCGGTTAGGGTCCTTGGGAGGCTATTAATCGTGGTAAACCAGAGTAAAGGTGACAAAATGCCACCCTGTGGTATACCGCGAAATACTTATCCATCTATTACTTAGCTTATAGTTGATCCAGTTACGGAGCACCCGGTGAACATAAAACTGGTCTAGGGATTGAATAAGAGTATCAGTGTGCACCTTATTGAAGGCGCCTTCGATGTCAATGCATACCGCCAGTGTATAACTTAGTATAGCTATCATTTTCTACACTAAGTGATTTTTTGCATTACGAAACAATTTTCCAAATAACTTCTATCGAATTAAACCTTTAAGAAAAACTTAATATATCTATAAATACAAATAAATTTATAGCACTTTGAAACAATTTCCCTAACAACATACACTAATTGACATAATTTTCTTAAATTGTTGGTAAATCTAATGATGATATGCTAACCAGTTTATTTTTCTTGGAAACACATTTATCCTCTTAACACATACCCTCACCATCAGAAGGGAAAATTTTGGCAAAGAAAAGTAATTCAAAACAGAAATTACTTTATACCCATGTGAAATAGGCCATTAATCATTCGCCTACTAAACTAAGGTAGGCTAACATATGTTGGCTCTCGATTTTTTTCGTATAGCTAGGTTGTTAGTATTTTTTTTCATACATACATACTTATTTATTTTTTCTTTTCTTTTATTTATTTTTTTTTTTGTCTTCAAAGGTGCGTCATACAATTTGCATAATTCTCTATATGACTATGAAAGAAAAAAATGACTGTCAAAACATTTATCTTTCTGACAGTTTTGGTGTGTATGTATTTGTCATGCATATTTCCCTAAAATAACAAAGTATTAAACAATTCTAAATCTTTTAAAGGACGTTGGCTGAAAATATCAGCAAAAACGAAAAAAAAAGGTTTACATAAGTGTTAAATCTTAAGCCAGAAGTTTGTAGTCTCAGCAACTAAACTAAAACTTTTTATTTAAATAAATATAAAAAAAAATGTTTCTTTATTTAAGTGTTAAAAGAATTTATTTAAATTCTTAATGGTTTGTCACTTAAGCATTTTAAAAATATTTTTCTAAAACTTTATTTTTGCTCTCGCCATACTGTATTTTAATTTTAGGCTTAAGGATTTCAATTTTAGAAGGGATTTTCTTAAACAAACAAACAAACAAACAACCGTACAAAAACACACTTACCTTGTATGGGCACATAAATATTTAAATACAAACAATCCTCTGATTGATTTTGTAAATATGGCAGTAAACGTTTTAAATACTCCAAACGTCCCTTTGGCATACGTTCCAAGGCAGCTGTCTGATTGGCTATATCTGGCAAACGTTGTGGGCAAACAGGACTAAATCTATATAGTTATGTTGTTATAATATTGATGAAAGTATATTTGCCATGGCACATAAAAAAAGGAAGAAAAAAAGAATTCATACAAAAAGATTAAAATTGTTTAAGTTTTTATCTATTATTTCATAGCAACAAAGAAAATAATATAACAGAAAGGAAGTTGAAGAAAAAAAACTTTTTTTTTTTTTTTTTTGTAAAACATTATAGAAAGTAAGAGTTATTGATGTGTAAATATTTATTAATTTTTGTTTGCCTAACTCTTAGCATAAAATAGAATAAAAAAAAACTATCTAAATTCTTTTTATCTTAAGTTTTTTTCTTTACCAATTTCCTGTAAAAATATCTATGAATAAATTTTCCTATTCTTTGTTTTATTTCGATAGTTTCTGGTAGATATTTAAATTTGGAAATTTGTGTTAACTTAGAGATAAGTTTTTTTTTGAGGACAAAATGTTAAGTCTTTTTTTTTTTTTGCTACATAAACTTTTTCTTTTAGAAAATATTCTTTTATAATTTGTTAATAGATGAAAGTAAGAAATAAAATTGGGTTAAATATTTTTTGTATTTTGTTGCTTTCAAAAATGTATAGAATTTTATTAGTGGGCGTTTGATTGATAGATATTATTATACAATATTTGCTGCGTAGTTTTTGGTAGTTAAGGATTGTGGATAAAAATTAAATATTTATAATTTTTTTTAGATCAGCACCCAGTATTTTTATAGTTCAGAAATTTTGCATATTTTAACTAATTTAAGTATCACAAGATAATTAAATTTTGTCTGTCTTTCTGTATATCTGTCATTTGAAAGTATTATATAGCGGAAAGAGGAAAAGGAATATTTTTTTAATATTTTTTGTATAAAATTAATTTTAAAATACATAAAGGGTAATTTTGAATTTTGTTCCTCTTTCAGTGAAATTTATAATAAATATATTATTTGTGGGAAATTGTTAATAAATGTTCTATTTGAGGCAATTTTCCATAAGTTTTCTATTTAATTCTTTCACGCACCTTGATGGATATGATTTCACCACACACTTTATTTTGACGTAAATTGATAATATTTGATGAAAAATGGAAAAAGGGGTTTCGAAGGATATCGCAGGATATTATCCTTTTTAGCATATAGTGACATCAAATTCTACAAAATAACTTATTATACCCTCCACCACCATCAGTGGTGATAGAGGGTATATATAACTTTGTCATTCCGTGTGTAACACCAAGAAATATTCATCTGAGACCCAACAAAGTATATATATTCTGGGTCCTTATCAAATTCTGAGTCGATTAAGCTATGTCCGTCTGTCCGTCTGTCCGTCTGTCTGTGTAAAACACGCTCACGATAAAACGAAGCAATAGCGTTTAACCAAATTCACCCAAAATGTTCTTCATTTTCCTAAGTTGTTTGGTATTGCAAATGGGCAAAATCGGTTCACATCGGGAAAAGTTATGAATCAAAATTTAAAACAACCTCGGAAAAAATAAGCATTTTTACACATTCTGATGTAGTTTTCTCGAAAACTATGCAAGATAATTTCATGGAAATCACCATACATTCGTTTCTGCATAAGATCTTGACCCCTGCTGAAAATTGCCAGAATCGGTCCACAATTTCATATACCTCCCATACAAAAGTACATATTCCCGGAAAATGGGTTTTTTGTTAATAACTTCCGCCACAATGTCGATATCTTCACAAAATTTTACAAAATAAAATCCTATGTCAATAGAATTCTTTCAGAGGAAAAATTTTTGGATCGGTCCATAATTGGACATAGCTCCCATACAAGGTCCCCTCCCGAAAATCACTTAAACGCGCATAACTCATTACTAAATTAAGATATCCAAATAAAATTTGGTACAAGTATTGCCCATATGCATAGAAATATTACTGTAAAAGTTTTTTCCGATCGGTCCATAATTGGTCATAGCTCCCATACAAGGTCCCCTCCCGAAAATCACTTAAACGCGCATAACTCAGTACTAAATTAATATATCCATATAAAGTTTGGTATAAGTATTGCCCATATGCATAGAAATATTACTGTGAAATTTTTTTTCGATCGGTCCATAATTGGTCATAGCACCCATACAAGGTCCCCTCCCGAAAATCACTTAAACGCGCATAACTCATTACTAAATTAAGATATCCAAATAAAATTTGGTGTAAGTATTGCCCATATGCATAGAAAATATTACTGTTAAAGTTTTTTTCGATCGGTCCATAATTGGTCATAGCTCCCATACAAGGTCCCCTCCCGAAAATCACTTAAACGCGCATAACTCAGTACTTAATTAATATATCCATATAAAATTTGGTATAAGTATTGCCCATATGCATAGAAATATTACTGTGAAATTTTTTTTCGATCGGTCCATAATTGGTCATAGCTCCCATACAAGGTCCCCTCCCGAAAATCACTTAAACGCGCTTAACTCATAACTAAATTAAGATATCCATATAAAATTTGGTACAAATATTACTCATATACACAGAAATTTTGTTGTGAAATTTTTTTCCGATCGGTCCATAATTGATCATAGCTCCCATACAAGGTCCCCTCCCGAAAATCACTTAAACGCGCATAACTCATTACTAAATTTAGATATCCATATCCATATCAATATAAAGTTTGGCACAAGTATTACTCATATGCACAGAAATATTACTGTGAACATTTTTTTCGATCGGTCCATAATTGGTCATAGCTCCCATACAAGGTCCCCTCCCGAAAATCACTTAAACGCGCATAGCTCATTACGTAATTAAGATACCCATATGGTACAAATATTACTCATATGCACAGAAATATTACAGATAATTTTTTTTTCCGATCGGTCCATAACTCGTCATAGCTCCCCTCCCGAAAATCACTTAAACGCACATAACTCATTACTAAATTAAGATATCCATATAAAGTTTGGCAAAAATATTGCTCATATACAGAGAAATATTACTGTGAAATTGTTTTCCTATAGATCCATAATTGATCATAGCTCCCATACAAGGTCCCTTTCAGAAAAACACTTAAAGGCACATAACTCATTACCAAATAATGATATAAATAAATACTATTTTTGTTCATTAATACTATTTTGTAATGCAAAAAGCACTTAATGCTATTTCAAAAAATTTTCACGATCGGTCTATATTTGGTCATATCTCTCATACTAGGTCCTGCCCCTAAAAGCGCTTTAACCGTATTTAACTATTTGCATTATCAATTTGTGTAGAACAAAATTATATATATGTATGTATTTTTAAAATCCTTAAATCTTTCACACACATACATACATGCAAATACGAGATATCGCTAAAGCATATCTTAGGGCGCTATAAAAATTTAAATGAAAGTGGCGTTTCTAATGTTCAATAAATCTTGGAATTGTAGTAGATTTAAGCTGTTTAAATCTTGGGATTTTCTGTTTAAGACATGAGAAAACTTATTTCTACAAATATTTTATTAATTAGAAATGTATTAATACAAAAGTTGCTGGTGGAGGGTATTTAAGATTCGGCTCATCCGAATATAGCACTCTAACTTGTTTTTCTTTGGAAATAACCGTATACGTGAAAGTGTTAAGGGAAATTTATGAGAAATTTCCTTTCAGAGGAAAATGTTAAATAAACTTTCCATATAATAAACTTAAATTTAAGGATATTGAAATATTTCGAAAGCTTAACTCATAGAAATATTCATAGTTTGGACCCTGGCCTTCAGAAATTTGAATTTACCAATCATTCACCAGACAGGCAAACGGACGAACGGATGAACATAACTTAGGATTCAGAGTATATATGCATATATGTATGTATATAAGCAATTTCGTGTCAAGTCCAAGGTCAAACTTTTAAAACCGATTTGGATGAAATTTGCAAGTTGCAAGTACTATTGGATAGTAGGCCAGACTTCTTCGATAATGCCTTTTTTCAATACCAAACAAACCTTATCAATAGAGAATATTTATGCAAAATTTTAACTATTGACCTCCTCCCTTGTGGTACCTATCATGATTTCAGCAGACAGACGGACGGACAGGCGGACGGACGGACAGACGGACGGACAGACGGACAGACGGACGGACGGACGGACAGACGGACGTACAGAAAGACGTGCATGGCTAGATCGTCTTAGAATTTAATAAGGACACAGAATATACATACCTTCGTGGGTCTATGACAAATATTTCGATTTCTTACAAACGAAGTAACAAAAACAATCTTTGATGTATAACAAGTAACAATGTATAGTCGAGCACGGCCGACCATATGATACCCTACACCCATGAGTATGTTAAAAATATGGTTTAATTTTGTATTAAAGCATTTATGTTGGTTTTTATCTTAATTGTAAAATATTAAGAATTTGTTTTTGAAAAACAAGTAAGAGTATTATATTCAGCTATGCCGAATACTATATGCCCACCAAATCTTATAGGTGATCATTAAGTTACATTAACGTCAGGGTGATTTTCGGGATAGGGCTTTCAATGAGGGATTGAATCAATTATAGAACAAGCTTCCCCAATTTTAACAAATATTAATTTTTTCGAATTCTATTACAATGAAACTCTTTTTAAAAGATTCATTAACTATTAAAAGTGATTTTCTGTAAGAGCTTTATATCGGGAAAGGGTCAACTATGGCTAAATTCTCAAACAATTCGGATTTCATCATTATACCGACATTATAAAGCCACTTATAAGCTTCAAAGAAATTTTTTGAAGAAGAACTTATATGGGGGTAGGATGAATTATGTATTGATCCTCATAAAATTTTGGTTGATAGATTGTTGATCTTGTTGAAAGTGATTTTTCGCCGAATGGTATATACTTTAAGGTGGGTGGAATAATATATTAGGTTGTTACAAACATCAGCACAAACACATAATACTGGGGAGTGTGCTAAAGTGATGTAGAGTATAATTATTTACTTTTTAGAGAAAATTTAATTTTTTATTACTTTTTCATATACATAATAATAAAACGTAAATTTCAATTATTTTAAGGTATTTCAGCAACCAAAATGCTTTTATAATAAAATCATTTCAATCATTTATTATGATTATAATGATTTTATAATAACACCACAATTCAAATATCATCAAATATAAATATGAATAAAGCTATTAACAATAATAATTTAATTTCCCTTATTTTAGAAACAACTAAATATGTATGTGTGTATTCACTAAACAAAATACATTTATAATTAAATACATCCAATGCAAAAATATCTTTACCATAAATAGATTTAAATATAATTATAAACATTTTGAGTTAAATAAATTTTAGTAAATTTCCATAGAAATGTATGTTAAACTGATTTTACTTACATCCCGTTTAGAAACTGAGATTTATTTACAAATACACCAATAAACAAACCTACACAAGATTGTTAGACCCTAAAGGCATCAACTATTATTTAATATCCTTTTTAAGGCTTTACACAAATAACTAATTCTCACCTCCACTGCCATTCTCACAAAGCATAAGTTTACATGAAATTATAAAGGATTTGTGGGAAATTATGTCTTTATCAATGCAAAAACCTAATGTGGAAGTAAGTCATGTACGTATTTGTGTATGTATGTACATATGTAGGTGGTTTTGAGTATGGAGATAAGTGTGTATGAGACATGTGAAATATTGGAGCATGACAAAAATACATACATAAGTATGTATACATACAGTATTAATCCTTTGACAATTTCAAAGTGAAAGAGCAAAATGTATTAGAACTTGTTTAAAACAATCAGGATACAGCAAATATCAAAATTTATTAAACATAACACCCACATATAAAAACACACTGGAGCTTTTGCCCCCGACTTTGCATGGGGTTATTTTTTGGTTTTAAAAGGGACTTTAATTTTTTACATCTTTCTATAGCAAATTGTGTTAAATTGTTTCGATTATTGAGATTTTCTAGAAATTTTTTTCGGAAATTTAATAATAAATCCTTTGATAATAAGACTAAAAAACTTACTTGTCGTCTCCCATTTTTATTAATTTCCCCAAAGTTTCATCTGCATAATATTAATAATATTCACGCAAAATTTCATTTGTCCTGGGGCTATAGTCTCCAGCATTATACGACTCTTAAATCCCCAATAACTAACCTACTAACTACTCTTCCAATTACATTTCAATAAATTTTAATTCATTGACCACGTTTTTATTTTTAACATTTTCAATTGTTTTTTAAAGAAGTTTTCATGTTTGTTTATAGCATTTTGTTTATTGTTTGGCTATTAAATATAATGGCAGTTTGCTGAAAATTTTACTGAAAACAATCGCAAAAAAACGATAATTATTTAATTGTTATTATCAACTTTTTAATGCTGGTAATAGACTTTTACTGGGTAAATGTAAATGCATATTTTTTACAACGTGAATTGTTAATGGTCATAAAATTTAAGGTGTTTTTGATACAAATTTTAATGAACACGTTTAGGCTAACATAATTTTATTATAGAAGCTTTAACTTAAATTAAAAACAAGTAAGAGTGTTATATTCGGCTGTGCCGAATCTCATATACCCACCATCAAACCGTATGCCGTAAAAGGAATGCTCCCCTATAAACACCAGCGTGATATTTGGAATATGGCTTAAGTCAATTATGGCCCGAGCTCTTTTGAACTAACAAAATATTAATTTAAAAAAAAAAAAAACAAATATTTTATTTCAATTCTTAAACCGTGAGCGTCAATTATGAACCGATACTCATAAAATTTTGTACATATATTATGTATAGAACTTGTTTATGCAAAATTTCAGCGCTATACTCGTATTTTAAATAAGGAACACTCGTAGTTATTAACCAAAACTCCTTCCTGAAGGGAACCTTTTGTGTATTCCCAAGACATTCCGCATGAAATTGGAAGCGAATTTCATAACCGTATTTCATAATTCATATTTTTAAGCCAGTAATGATCGTTTAAGTAATTTTCTGAAGGGGATCTTATACGGGCGGTAGGGTAAATTATGGACCGATCCTCCCTAAATTTGTTGGAGAGATTTTGGCACGCATTAAACTTATGTGCGTCAATTTTCGTCACATTCATATTTTTAAGCCAGTAATGAGCATTGTAGTTATTTGCAGAGGGGGACCTTATATGGGGGAAGGGTCATTTATGGGCCGATCCAAAAAAATTGATACAGAGGTTTTGGCTCGTAAGAAACTTACGTGTGTAGCATTTCATCGCTTTACTCAGTCATTCTCAGAAGGGGACGTTATATGGGGGATAGTGTCATTTATGGGCCGATCTTAAAAAAAATTCGTAGAGCGATTTTGGTTCGTAAGAAACTTACTTATACCGAATTTCATCGCTATAGTCGCATTTTTGGACCAGTAATGAGTGTTAAAGTAATTTTCTAAAGGGGACCTTATATGGGGGATAGGGTCAATTATGGACCGATCCTCAAAAAATTTGGTAGAAAAATTTTGGCTTACATGAAACTTATTTATGTCGAATTTCATCGCTATACTTGCATTTTAGGGCCAGTAATGAGTGTTAAAGTCATTTTCAGGAGGGGACCTTATATGGGGGTAGGGTCATTTATGGGCCGATCCTAAAAAAAAATTGGTTAAAAGGTTTTGGTTCGTAAGAAACTTCTTATACTGAATTTCATCGCTATACTCGAATTTTTAGGCTAGTAATGAGTGTTAAAGTCATTTTCTAAAGGGGACCTTATATGGGGCGTAGGGTCATTTATGGGCCGATCCAAAAAAAAATTAGTAGAGAGATTTTGGTTCGTAAGAAACATACTTATACCGAATTTCATCGCTATACTTGCATTTTGGGACCAGTAATGAGTGTTAAAGTAATTTTCTGAAGGGGACCTTATATGGGGCGTAGGGTCATTTATGGGCGGATCCTCAAAAAATTTGGTAGAAAGATTTTGGCTCATATTAGACTTATTTATGTCGAATTTCATCGCTATACTCTTACTTATAAAAGGTGTTAAAGGTGTTTTTTGGAGGTCCACTTGTATGGGGGCTATCCGAAAAAGTAGACCGATATTGCCCATTTTCAATACCAAACAAACCTTGATAATAGAGAATATTTATGCAAAATTTCAAGCTCCTCTCGTGTGGTCCCTATCGTGATTTCAACAGACAGACGAACGGACGGACAGACAGACGGACGGACATGGCTAGATCGTCTTAGAATTTAAAAGGGACCCAGAATATATATACTTTTATGGGTGTATGACCAATATTTCGATGTGTTACAAACGGAATGACAAAATCAATATACCCCCCATATTTTTTGATGGTGGATATAATAAACAAATTTTGGCGTAAGCATAACGATTATTCTGGTAATAATGTTTAATAAACGAGCCCTGGATCAGTTTAGTTCTAGTTCAGTTCTAGTTAAGTTCCAGTTCAGTTCTAGTTCAGTTCTAGTTCAGTTCTAGTTCAGTTCTAGTTCAGTTCTAGTTCAGTTCTAGTTCAGTTGTAGTTCAGTTCTAGTTCAGTTCTAGTTCAGTTCTAGTTCAGTTCTAGTTCAGTTCTAGTTCAGTTCTAGTTCAGTTCTAGTTCAGTTCTAGTTCAGTTCTAGTTCAGTTCTAGTTCAGTTCTAGTTCAGTTCTAGTTCAGTTCTAGTTCAGTTCTAGTTCAGTTCTAGTTCAGTTCTAGTTCAGTTCTAGTTCAGTTCTAGTTCAGTTCTAGTTCAGTTCTAGTTCAGTTCTAGTTCAGTTCTAGTTCAGTTCTAGTTCAGTTCTAGTTCAGTTCTAGTTCAGTTCTAGTTCAGTTCTAGTTCAGTTCTAGTTCAGTTCTAGTTCAGTTCTAGTTCAGTTCTAGTTCAGTTCTAGTTCAGTTCTAGTTCAGTTCTAGTTCAGTTCTAGTTCAGTTCTAGATAAGTTCTAGTTCAGTTCTAGTTCAGTTCTGGTTCAGTTCTAGTTCAGTTCTAATTCAGTTCTAGTTCAGTTCTAGTTCAGTTCTAGTTCAGTTCTAGTTCAGTTTCAGTTCTAGTTCAGTTCTAGTTCAGTTCTAGTTCAGTTCTAGTTCAGTTCAGTTCTAGTTAAGTTCTAGTTCAGTTCTTGTTCAGTTCTAGTTCAGTTCTAGTTCAGTTCTAGTTCAGTTCTAGTTAAGTTCTAGTTCAGTTCTAGTTCAGTTCTAGTTCAGTTCTAGTTCAGTTCTAGTTCAGTTCTAGTTCAGTTCTAGTTCAGTTCTAGTTCAGTTCTAGTTCAGTTCTAGTTCAGTTCTAGTTCAGTTCTAGTTCAGTTCTAGTTCAGTTCTAGTTCAGTTCTAGTTCAGTTCTAGTTCAGTTCTAGTTCAGTTCTAGTTCTAGTCAGTTATAGTTCAGTTCTAGTTCAGTTCTAGTTCAGTTCTAGTTCAGTTCTAGTTCAGTTCTAGTTTAGTTCTAGTTCAGTTCTAGTTCAGTTCTAGTTCAGTTCTAGTTCATTATAATGTAATTATATTTTATTTTTTTATAATTTATAAATTTTCTATAGTATATTTTTCGAATACTTAGAATTTAAAAATTTCCCATGCCAAACAATTATATTATTACCAAATATTTATGTTAGCCCCCTATTTACTCAATATTTTTTTTTTTTTTTTGAACAAATGACTTTCACAAAGGTTAAATTTTACTTCATAACTGAAACAAAATACATATTTTTAAATTATTTTTCCAACTGAAAATACGAAAAAGATTTTAATAAACCAAAAGAAATTTTTGCATAAAACTTATTAAAATTTCCATTTCTATATAAAATTTATCATTCATTTACTTACAAAAATATTCATAAGCTAATTAACTTATGAATAATTTTTTTGTTTATAGCAAAAAGCAACAAAAAAGTAACAAAATTTGTACAAATGAAATGGCGTATTTTGACACAGGTGTGATGTTGTAAACGAAATATATAAAATAGAAAAAATGTTTATTTCTCTGTTTAAACCAACATTTGTCAAAAATTTATGTTACTAAACAAATTTATTGTTACCTTTTCTGTTTTCTTTCACCTGAACTCACTGACAACCAGTGAGTGGGTTCTCTAACTGTCTGCGTGTGTTTTGGGGTTTTTATCTTTTCAAAAGTAAAATAAACTTTTGCATTAAACTTTGAAATTTTTTCTTGTATTGTTTGGGTATTTTTTATGTCATTCTTTATTTTAAATCATGCTCGTGCCAGGGTTTAGTTAAAATTTTACGTTTTTCTAACTTTTTTCTTATTTCCTTTTTTTCACAAAGTATTTGTTACTTCTCTCCCAAAAAACACACCACCGTAGTGTTGTCATTCTTCTGTTTTGTTTTTTTGTCTTTCAAAATATTAGAAAATTAACCTTTCAAAAAATAGCTTTAAATACTTTTGTAAATTTTGTTTTTTAATGTTTCCTTTCTTTCTGTCGCCTCTTTTTTAAGAAAACATTTTATGTCAAGTTTATTTAACAGTAAATTCATTCATTTGTTAAAGGTTTCCTTTTCAGTTTTTAATTTTACTTTTTGATGACTTAAGAAAGCAATTTTTTGCATTTTTTATCATCTGCGGGATTTAACAGAGAAAAATCACAAAATAGAAACGAAATAATAAGAAATAAAATTTGTTTGTATAATTGTGTTTTAGTTGACATTTACATAAATTTAATTAAGACTTTGATAGCAGGCAACAATTATTGTGTAGGCACCTTAAAAAACATGAGCATAACAGATACGAAAATAAGATTTTGAAAGCTATACCCGACAAATCAGTGTAAAAGCAAATTATTTCTTTAAGGTAAGGGATAATGAGATTAAAAGTCAATACAATACTGAATTTCGCCAAATTGTTGTGATTGATATACATACATATTCCCCCGGGCTAACTTTGAACACTGTAAAATTTTCTTAATTGTGATTTGAATAAAAGTCTTGAATTTTAAACAGCCAACAAGATTTCAATTTATAAATGGTAATTAAATTATGTAAATTCGACAAGAATGGAAAATGTATATGAATATATGTATGTATGATTGTGTTCAGCAAAAAATTGGTACATGTTGATTAATGTGAAGTTTGGGAAGAGAAAAGTTTTCACAATGGGTAGCTTATAATTTGTAATACATTCATAAAATCAAACTATTTTTATTTTTAATAAAAAAACTGATCTGATTTTAAAATCGTTGTATAATTACCACCTTTTCAGTTTCAATTATATTTCTAGTTCAGTTCCAGTTCAGTTCTAGTTCAGTTCTAGTTCAGTTCCAGTTCAGTTCTAGTTCAGTTCTAGTTCAGTTCTAGTTCAGTTCTAGTTCAGTTCTAGTTCAGTCCTAGTTCAGTTCTAGTTCAGTTCTAGTTCAGTTCTAGTTCAGTTCTAGTTCAGTTAGTTCAGTTCTAGTTCAGTTCTAGTTCAGTTCTAGTTCAGTTCTAGTTCAGTTCTAGTTCAGTTCTAGTTCAGTTCTAGTTCAGTTCTAGTTCAGTTCTAGTTCAGTTCTAGTTCAGTCAGTTCTAGTTCAGTTCTAGTTCAGTTCTAGTTCAGTTCTAGTTCAGTTCTAGTTCAGTTCTAGTTCAGTTCTAGTTCAGTTCTAGTTCAGTTCTAGTTCAGTTCTAGTTCAGTTCTAGTTCAGTTCTAGTTCAGTTCTAGTTCTTCTAGTTCAGTTCTAGTTCAGTTCTAGTTCAGTTCTAGTTCAGTTCTAGTTCAGTTCTAGTTCAGTTTCTAGTTCAGTTCTAGTTCAGTTCTCTTCAGTTCTAGTTCAGTTCTAGTTCAGTTCTAGTTCAGTTCTAGTTCAGTTCTAGTTCAGTTCTAGTTCAGTTCTAGTTAGTTCTTTCAGTTCTAGTTCAGTTCTAGTTCAGTTCTAGTTCAGTTCTAGTTCAGTTCTAGTTCAGTTCTAGTTCAGTTCTAGTATCGTTCTAGTTCAGTTCTAGTTCAGTTCTAGTTCAGTTCTATTCAGTTCTAGTTCAGTTCTAGTTCAGTTCTAGTTCAGTTATAGTTCAGTTCTAGTTCAGTTCTAGTTCAGTTCCTAGTTCAGTTCTCGTTCAGTGCTAGTTCAGTTCTAGTTCAGTTCTAGTTCAGTTCTAGTTCAGTTCTAGTTCAGTTCTAGTTTCAGTTCTAGTTCAGTTCTAGTTTCAAGTTCTAGTTCAGTTCTTAGTTTCAGTTCTAGTTTCAGTTCTAGTTCAGTTCTGTTCGTTCTAGTTCAGTTCTAGTTCAGTTATAGTTCAGTTCCTAGTCAGTTCTAGTTCAGTCTAGTTCTAGTTCAGTTTCTAGTTTCAGTTTCTAGTTCAGTTCTAGTTCAGTCTCTAGTTCAGTTCTAGTTCAGTTCTAGTCTCAGTTTCTAGTTCAGTTCTAGTTCAGTTCAGTTCAGTTCTAAGTTCTAGTTCAGTTTGCGTTCATTTTTAGTTCAGTTCTAGTTCAGTTCTAGTTCAGTTCTAGTTCAGTTCTAGTTCAGTTCTAGTTCAGTTCTAGTTAAGTTCTAGTTCAGTTCTAGTTCAGTTCTAGTTCAGTTCTAGTTCAGTCTAGTTCAGTTCTAGTTCAGTTCTAGTCAGGTCTAGTTCAGTTCTAGTTCAGTCTTCAGTTTAGTCAGTTCTAGTTCAGTTCTAGTTCAGTTCTAGTTCAGTTCTAGTTCAGTTCGTTAGTCTAGTTCAGTTCTAGTTCAGTTCTAGTTCAGTTCTAGTTCAGTTCTAGTTCAGTCTAGTTCAGTTTAGTTCAGTTCTAGTTCAGTTCTAGTTCAGTTCTAGTTCAGTTCTAGTTCTAGTTCAGTTCTAGTTCAGTTCTAGTTCAGTTCTAGTCAGTTCTAGTCAGTTCTAGTTCAGTTCTAGTTCAGTCTAGTTCAGTTCTAGTTCAGTTCTAGTTCAGTTCTAGTTCAGTCTAGTTCAGTTCTAGTTCAGTTCTAGTTCAGTTCTAGTTCAGTTCTAGTTCAGTTCTAGTTCAGTTCTAGTTCAGTTCTAGTTCAGTTCTAGTTCAGTCTAGTTCAGTTTGTTTCCACGAAATTTTGTTTTTTATGTTCTTTAATTAATGTTATAGTTTTTAATATTCAACATTTTAATTTACTAAAAAAACAAGTTAGAGTGCTATATTCGGCTGAGCCGAATCTTAAATACCCTCCACCAGCTGCTTTATGTTAATACTTTTCTAATTGATCAAATATTTGTAGAAATAAGTTTTCTCATGTCTTAAAAGAAAAATCCCAAGATTTAAACAACTTAAATCTATTACAATTCCAAGATTTATTGAACATTACAAACGCTATTTTCTTTTCTGAAGGGGACCTAGTATGAGAGCTATGACCAAACATGGACCGATCGTAAAATGTGTTATGTGCCTTTAAGTGTTTTTCTGAAATGGACCTTGTATAGCAGCTATGATAAATTATGGACCGATAGGAAAACAATTTCACAGTAATATTTATCTGTATATGAGCAATACTTCTGCATAAACTTTATATGGATATCTTAATTTAGTAATGAGTTATATGCGCTTAAGTGATTTTCGGGAGGGGACCTTGTATGGGAGCTATGACCAGTTATGGACCGATCGGAAAAAAATTGCTCAGTAATATTTCTGTGCATATAAGCAATACTTGTACCAAATTTTATATGATTATCTTAATTTAGTAATGAGTTATGCGCGTTTAAGTGATTTTCGGGAGGGGACCTTGTATGGGAGCAATGACCAATTATGGACCGATCCAAAAAAAACTTTCATAGTAATATTTCTGTATATCTGAGCAATACTTGTACCAAATTTCATATGGATATCTTAACTTTGTAATGTGTTATGTGCGTTTAAGTGATTTTCGGGAGGGGACCTTGTACGGGAGCTATGACCAATTATGAACCGATCGGAGAAAAATTTCACAATAATATTTTTGTGAATATGAGCAATACTTGTAGCAAATTTTTTATGGATACTTTAATTTTGTAATGAGTTATGTGCGTTTAAGTGATTTTCGGGAGGGAACCTTGTATGGGAGCTATGACCAATTATGGACCGATCTGAAAGACTTTCACATTAATATTTCTGTGCATATCAGTAATACTTGTACCAAATTTTATATGTATATATTAATTAAGTAATGAATTATGCGCGTTTAAGTTATTTCGGGAGGGGGCCCTGTATGGGAGCTATGACCAATTATGGACCGATCGGAAAAAACTTTCACAGTAATATTTCTATGCATATGGGCAATACTTGTACCAAATTGGATATGGAGGTCTTATTTAAGTAATGAGTTATGCGCGTTTAAGTGATTTTCGGGAGGGGACCTTGTATGGGAGCTATGACCAATTATGGACCGATCGGAAAAAAATTTCTCAGTAATAATTCTGTGCATATGAGTAATACTTGTACCAAATTTTATATGGATATCTTAATTGGGAATGAATTATGCGCGTTTAAGTGATTTTCGGGAGGGGACCTTGTATGGGAGCTATGACCAATTATGGACCGATCGGAAAAAAACTTAAACAGTAATATTTCTGTGCATATGGGTAATACTTGTACCAAATTTTATATGGATGTCTTAATTTAGTAATGAGTTATGCGCGTTTAAGTGATTTTCGGGAGGGGACCATGTATGGGAGCTATGTCCAATTAGGGACCGACCCAGAAAATTTTTCCTCTGTATGAATTCTATTGACATAAGATTTTAATTTGTAAAATTTTGTGAAGATATCGACATTGTGACGGAAATTATTAACAAAAAACCCATTTTCCGGGAATGTGTACTTTTGTATGGGAGGTATATGAAATTGTGGACCGATTAGGAAAATTGTCAGTAGAGATCAAGCTCTTGTGTAGAAACGAATTATGGTGATTTTGATGGAATTATCTTGCATAATTTTCGAGAAAATTACATCAGAATGTGTAAAAAATGCTTATTTTTTTCGAGGTTGTTTTAAATTTTGATTCATAACTTTTCCCGGTGTGAACCGATTTTGCCCATTTTCAATACCAAACAACTTAAGAAAATGAAGAACATTTTGGGTGATTTTGGTTAAACTCTATTGCTTCGTTTTATGGTGAGCGTGTTTTACACAGACAGACGGACAGACGGACATAGCTAAATCGACTCAGAATTTGATAAGGACCCAGAATATATATACTTTGTTGGGTCTCAGACGAATATTTTTTGGTGTTACACACGGAATGACAAAGTTATATATATCCTCAATCACCACTAATGGTGGAGGAGGGTATAATAATCTTATAAGTTGTACATGCTGAAATCCTACAAAAAAGAAAATATTTTTGTTTCGAAACCAATTAAAACAATTTCTGTTAAAATATATAAATAGCATACTTTATGGGTTTTATTGAGAAAGCAACTAACACAGGCATAAAACTGTGTAATCTAATTTGCCTATACAAAATTGAAATCTTTAGTACCTGAATTGTTATTTCAGTTTCTTGGAACTATACTAAGAACTGGAATGGCTTATTACAACAATTATTTCACAGAAGTATAAAATGTTGAACAAACATACAAATTGTTGCCTGAAATAACAAGAACTATGACACGTACTTTATAGTTTTTCCTGCAAATAATAACAAACGAATTAAAAAATAAAAAACTATTTCCAGGAAACCAAGTAAGGCCGCAGGACTGTCAATGGCAAAGCCTGTAATAATATTTTGCTATATAGTTTTATTGGGCAAGTGCTAAAGTGAGTTGGTGGTGGAGAAGGGAAAATAAAATAAGATAAAAATCTATATAAATATATTGCAGTTGAAGAGAAAAAATCATCACAAGCACACCTTGATGAATTTAAAAATGTCGCACCGTGGAACGTAAGAAAAAATAAAAATTTTTTTGTTTAGTGGAATTTTTTATGGACATTTTTTATAGAATATTTTTCGATATTATACCACTGCCATTGCGATAGAGTTTTTATTTATTTTATTTTTGCCATTTTTAAGGACATTAAATTGTTCGGTTTGAAAAATTGCAAACCGTTTTTTTCTTGTGGTATAAGTAGGATTGTCTAGCTTCCTTAAACTTGATGTTAGCTAGTTGCTCTTAATGTGTATTTTTATTTTTATATATTTTTCTTGATTTGAAAATATTCCCTTTTCTTTTTTGATAAGAAGCTTAATGCAATAAAATTCAATTTAAAAATCATTTGAAGTTTTTTCATATTATTTTCTAACATTTTCATTTCGCTCATTCACTTTTCTTAAGTTTTAACCCTCTTACTGTTATTGCATACACTATTTTTTATACCGTCCATCACCATAGGTGGTGAATGATACATATTAATGTAAATATGAATCATACTACAAACGTAGATCTGTATCGGTTCATAATTGGTTATAGCTTCCATAAAATATCCATTTCCGAAGAACACATAAATGTGTATAACTATTAAAAAATAAATATATCGGAATATTATACTACATAAACATAACTTGTGTTCATATATCACTCTGAAAACTATTTTTCGGATCGGCCCATAATTCGCAATAATACCCATATAAGGTCCACTTCCAATTCTTATCGGGATAAAATTCTACAGGAATAAGTTTTACATAAAATTTGCATCAGCACATAATTGGTCATATATAAGATCCATAATCAATATTATATCCATTTTCTAAAAAAGTATCCACTTTTCAGAAACAAAATATATACTTTCGCAATTTATTAAATATCTAAAATGTTGGAGGGTATTTAAAATTCGACTTAGCCGAATATTGCACTCCAACTTGTTTTTATTTTCAATTCTCAAAGTATTCTACCAGACCTACTAGCAATTCAGCTTTTATTAGTATTTAAACATGTTTTTGTAGCCTTTAGCTTTAATCTCATGCCAAGGAGCCAACAGTTGTGGGAGTGTATCTAATTTTAGTGCAAAAGTGTGTTTACTAGTGCATGTATTTTTTAACCATTTTTATGGAAGAACACTAAAATTTTCATTTCTCATTAGAAATAATATAATTTTTTGAAGTAGTTTTTGCTGCTGCTGTACTACTTAAATTTTTATATCAGCATTCTTGTTATTAGATTTGAAATTGAGGTATCAAATATACATAGTGATATTGAGTCCATAGAGGTGTGGTTAAGGAAATAGCAATTATTTTTAAAGTGCAAGGTAGTAAATTAACGAAGATGGGAAATGAGAACTGAAGTAGAACTGAACTAGAATTGAACTAGAACTGAACTAGAACTGGACTAGAACTGAACTAGAACTGAACTAGAACTGAACTAAAACTGAACTAGAACTGAACTAGAACTGAACTAGAACTGAACTAGAACTGAACTAGAACTGAACTAGAACTGAACTAGAACTGAACTAGAACTGAACTAGAACTGAACTAGAACTGAACTAGAACTGAACTAGAACTGAACTAGAACTGAACTAAAACTGAACTAGAACTGAACTAGAACTGAACTAGAACTGAACTAGAACTGAACGAACTAGAACTGAACTAGAACTGAACTAGAACTGAACTAGAACTGAACTAGAACTGAACTAGAACTGAACTAGAACTGAACTAGAACTGAACTAGAACTGAACTAGAACTGAACTAGAACTGAACTAGAACTGAACTAGAACTGAACTAGAACTGAACTAGAACTGAACTAGAACTGAACTAGAACTGAACTAGAACTGAACTAGAACTGAACTAGAACTGAACTAGAACTGAACTAGAACTGAACTAGAACTGAACTAGAACTGAACTAGAACTGAACTGAACTGAAAGAACTGAAGAAACTGAACTAGAACTGAACTAGAACTGAACTAGAACTGAACTAGAACTGAACTAGAACTGAACTAGAACTGAACTAGAACTGAACTAGAACTGAACTAGAACTGAACTAGAACTGAACTAGAACTGAACTAGAACTGAACTAGAACTGAACTAGAACTGAACTAGAACTGAACTAGAACTGAACTAGAACTGAACTAGAACTGAACTAGAACTGAACTAGAACTGAACTAGAACTGAACTAGAACTGAACTAGAACTGAACTAGAACTGAACTAGAACTGAACTAGAACTGAACTAGAACTGAACTAGAACTGAACTATAACTGAACTAGAACTGAACTAGAACTGAACTAGAACTGAACTAGAACTGAACTAGAACTGAACTAAAACTGAACTAGAACTGAACTAGAACTGAACTAGAACTGAAACTAGAACTGAACTAGAACTGAACTAGAACTGAACTAGAACTGAACTAGAACTGAACTAGAACTGAACTAGAACTGAACTAGAACTGAACTAGAACTGAACTAGAACTGAACTAGAACTGAACTAGAACTGAACTAGAACTGAACTAGAACTGAACTAGAACTGAACTAGAACTGAACTAGAACTGAACTAGAACTGAACTAGAACTGAACTAGAAACTGAACTAGAACTGAACTAGAACTGAACTAGAACTGAACTGGAACTGAACTAGAACTGAACTAGAACTGAACTAGAACTGAACTAGACTGAACTAGAACTGAACTAGAACTGAACTAGAACTGAACTAGAACTGAACTAGAACTGAACTAGAACTGAACTAGAACTGAACTAGAACTGAACTAGAACTGAACTAGAACTGAACTAGAACTGAACTAGAACTGAACTAGAACTGAACTAGAACTGAACTAGAACTGAACTAGAACTGAACTAGAACTGAACTAGAACTGAACTAGAACTGAACTAGAACTGAACTAGAACTGAACTAGAACTGAACTAGAACTGAACTAGAACTGAACTAGAACTGAACTAGAACTGAACTAGAACTGAACTAGAACTGAACTAGAACTGAACTAGAACTGAACGAGGTTCTGTAACTCTGCTATTATTTTCCTCGTTTGTGTATAACACATATCCACAAAATCAGTTCAACTATTTCATTTGTATTTCTGTAATGCACGCATTCATTAAGATTTTTAGAGCAGTCGTTAATTCTATGTGAGTTTTTGTGTGGGTTTCTTCTCATTTATTACTGAACCATGGACTCTGGTTTGGTTATGATTATTGTATGCTCTCCTTCTCTTTTTCGTGTACACTCTCTCATACTCCATCTCTTGACTTCTTCCCATACAATGGCATTATGATAACATCATCCTTAGCAAACAAAAATGAAAACCATCATTAAACGCATTTACAAGCTGGTCATTAAAGACTTAACAAAATGAGTATTTTACATTGAAAAGTTTGGTTAGGGGAAGTACCTATGTATGTATATTAAAGCGCATGAAGGCGAATACATATACATAAGTATATAAAACCTGAGTTTATGGGTAAAATTTTACACTTCGTTTATGATTGCTTTTTCAGATTTCATGTAGTATTATTGTGTGCGTCACTCACATTCTGCTCACTTTCACCTCCCCCTCTTCAACAACTGTAATCTCATAACAATGTTATTTTTGGCAAAATTATTCTAAAAGTATAAATTTTATTAATAATAAAAATGTTAAGGCTATTTTAGCAGCAGCAACTTGAACACTCCGTATTTTTTTAAGAAAGGAAAAAATAAAACTCAAAGTAAACGTTTACTGCTTGTGCTGTACATTTTGCTTCCTTTATCACTCCTTTTGCAGCTCACTTCCTGTTATATTCTTTTGCTCCGGCTTTTAATTTCTCTATATATTTAAGTATTTTTGTGTGTTGTTATTGTGAAATAAGTCTGTGTATCTCTGTGCATTTTATTATTTCCATTTAAAATTAAATGTATTTTATTTTAATGTTTTTTCTTGTCGTTTTTTTTTTTTTTGCCATTTGCCCCATATTTTAATCACTTTTTATTTTTAGTCATTAAAAAATTTTTGTAAGTTGTTTAGAAGCTCTTGAAATTATTATTTTTTTCCCAAAAAAAAAGTAATATTAAAAGAAGCGTTAATGAGTTATAAGTTGTTAATGGTTTGTGGATTTTGTATGACTACTGTCATAAAATTGGTAGATATCTTAATTGGATACTAAAATATATAAGATGTTTTAATAGCAGTTTTTTCCCTACCAGTACAACTGTGTACTGGTAATTAAAATATTTATATAAATATATTAATTTTAAAGTTAAGCTATAACGAGTAAATACTTAGTTCAGTTAGTATTTTGTGGTTAGAGTTTTTTAATTACAACTAAGAAGTTTTATCATCTGCTACTTTAAGTAAATAAGCGAAATTTTTTTATAATGGACATTTTTAACAGCTAGTTAAGTAAGAACCTAAATACAAATTCAAAACGTTCTCACATGTCCATGTCTAATAAGCGGTGCAATTGGACCTGATAATTTTAGTTAATTTTGAACGAATACATAAATTTGATTATAATACGCTTTACTATTGTTATTAACTTTAACCATAATCAAAAGATTATACTTAGCAAAATTATTATTATTTGTTAAATAAAAATTTGTTACAAATAACATGCAAACAAACAATTATTAAATTATAGTAATTATAACCCAAATTTCTATGTTACTACTTTTGCAGTTATAAGTATGCTACAAATAATTTAACATAAACTTTACCCAACTTATATAATAAATCATTATACATACTATTGTAGCATAATTTTAGGTCGTAAAACTTATAAACGTATAGGTATTGTTAAGGGGTTTTGCAATAAGTAATGTTATATAAATTAAATTGAATGTAATAAAGGAGAACTAATACTTGGCTTTAGTTATATTTAAGAAAATACAGGCCAACAAAATTTGAAAAAATTCGCTCTTAATCCGAATCTGGCATAATTTATTATTCCATTACATCAGGTTTTCACATATCATGTCATGAAGGTTGAAATAACCCCATTTTTGTCATACATAAGTGACATCCAAAATCTTTGAAGACCAAGAATTGCAGATTGTAATCAAACTTAATTAGGTCTTTCAAAATCATTGGAACCTACTCAAGCAGAAATTTGAAAACATTTACGAGCAACAGAAAACATTCAAAACCAGGAATATAGGTAACAATACTAATTTATGAAGAGATAATTATTTTTGCATTGAGTTATTACTTGCAAGGAATACTGGATTCCCTCCCTTATTCCGAAGCTTAAAAAGTCATATTTAAAGCCTGTAAAGCGTAAAAGCTAAATATTCATGGAGCTAAAGTACTGGTCTATACTTTGTGGAATGACTCTTAATTGGGAGACAAAGTGGGCCTTGGTTTTTTTTTATTGAATACCCAGAAACATAAATATACCACCGTTTTTAATCACAACACAAGCTTCCAGGCAAAAGTCCGAAGCACTCGGGAGTAGTAATTGGCAACGAAAGAGCGCATGTAATAGCTTTAAAGGGGAGGGAGCTCGATGCAGTTAACCTGAAAAACACAAAACTGACTAATACTGGTTTTTAAATTTTTAGGACTTACGTCCAGGAAATGAGTTTCTATTCATTTAATAAGTAATATATTCAGTGAACAACAATTTTTTCCATAAAAAGGAGCGCACAACAAAACTCATTTTCAAACTGATCTTGTGTTAGCAGTTTGTTTGTATGATTTCATTGGATTATGGAAGAAATATATAACCATATACGGACACTACTACCTAATAAAAGACCAAAAAAAGACCCTTGTCTACCAGGTTTGGCCAAAATCATTCACTTTTTTATGGGTTCTCAAGGATTTGGGGTCTCTGTGTTATTTTTGCCAAAAAGTGATCATTTTCACAGGTTCATATCTTGCAAACTGCATAACTCTCTGAGGCAAAGTTTTAGTCTTATCAAATTGTGAAACGTCATCTTCAAGATCAATATCGCAAAAAAACTTTAAAATATTAGTTTTTCACATGTTAGGCGTATACTTTATATTTGTAATATCAATAAATCATTAACACGTATACGTAAAGGTGTCGTTAATAAAATCAGTGTCATCATTTCACCTAAATAATTTTTAAAATATGCTCATGGTAAATGGTATCATATATGGTAGGCCATGCCCGACTATATTTACTTGTTAATTGTTTTCTAAACATGGTGTAGGGTATCATATGGTAGGCCATGTGCGACTATATTTACTTGCTTGTTAATTGTTAGAATCATATATGTATGTGGCTAACAGGAAATCTCCCAAGCTTTCTCGAGTCAACAATATAATTTATCATTTATATTACAATTGAATAAATATTCTTATATTAACACATCTTATAATAAGAACCTATATAAATCAAAAATGTCTATACATAATATTTCAAAAATATATGTATATTTATGTGTATAACCCTATAACTAATACAAATAAAAACTTTCATAACAAAGAACAAAAGAGAAAAGTATATAAAATTTTTAACACTTACCTGTCTGCCTTTTTGACGCCTGACCACATGGCTGCCGAAACAGGAGGCATAAATCTTAAATTGCCGACAGGTGGTGATGCATATGGTATGCCACGATACGCTTCAACCGGATCTAAATGGCGTCCATCTAATTGTACAATTACACCCGATAAAGCGCCATTGCGTGTATGGATAATACGTGATGAAAGTTGTGAGGGTAATTGGTCATTTTGATTGTTGTTGTTGTTACTATTTTGACGACTACTGCGAGAGTTTGATGATGATGATGACGACGACGACGATGATGATTGTGAAGAGGACGAAATTGATGATGTTAGTAGAGAAGAAGAGGAACTAGAACTACTACCACTACTACTGCTGCTACTACTACCTATACTGCCTCCTGCGTTAGTTATGGCCGTCAAGGACATTGAGGGCACTGTATTGGAAGTTGTTGAAGAGGAGGAAGAGGACGATGATGATGATGATGACGTTGATGTGGTAGCTGCTGCTAATAAAGCTGTTGTTCTTAAATTTAAATTATTATTTAAATTATTATTACTATTTAGAGAACCTTTGTTTTATTATTATTTATATTGTTGCTGTTACTGTTGCTATTACTATTCAAGCCATTTAACGAGCTGGCAGTAACTATGCTACCGTTTTCTAAACATTGTTGTAATATTACTATTGTTAGTAACAGATAATTGCAGCAGGATGTTAATGTATTTCTTTTTGTTGTGCAGGCTAAAAATGAAGATTTTCTTCTGCTACGTTTTGACACCAAACATTGTGACTTTATTAATAATTTGCCAGCAGCAGCTGCTGTTGCTACCGTTGTTGTTCTGGCTGTGGGGTTTTGTGTTTGGCTGGATGTATGCTTTAGTGTAACAGCTATGTGTTGCATAAAACAATGCAACATTATCATTATGTTTACGGTTGCTTAAGCAACCGTTTGTTGTTAATAAAAGCAACTTTATTTTTAGTATTTTGTTGCAATAGCTTGTGTTGTATTGTTGTTGTTGTTGTCTATTTAAATATTTTCTGAGTTTGAGCTTATTTTTAGCATTAATATGCGTTTGAATGCTTTATGGCAATTTTCTGTATAATTTTCGAGTGTCAGAAAAAATATGATTTATTTTCTTTTTTCAGGCAGTAAGACAAAGAGAGACAAGAGATTATATTAAGATGCCATTATGTCTGTGCTCTAATTAAGTTATATTTGTTTTTTCTTCTTCTGCTCAGCTTAAACAATTTAAGTTGTATTTGCTTTTTGTGTTCAGCTAACAGATTTTTCAATTTCATTTATAGTTGTTGTCAGTAAACTATGTTGTTGCCAATAGTTGTTTGCAGCATAGTTGCTTGGTATGTGTTAGAGGTTTTTTGTTTTATTTATTATTACTCTTCTTTTTTGCTGGCAGCTTGTTAAGCACTTAAAAATGTTATTCGTACAAGTGCCACTTAACAAGGTTGTTGTTTTTTTTTGTTGCTCCTTATTGTTGTTGTAGTTATAGTTGCATTTGTTACTGTTATATGCTCTATTCTCCTACAATGTAGTAGTTTTTAAAAGTGTGATAATTTTTGTTCTCTATTTGTTTTCTCCGTTTAGAGATTTTTGTTGTCTTTTAGCATTTGTTTGCATAAGAACACTCATACATCTCTTCAAATAATATTCTCATATATACATATGTATGTGTAACGTTCTTTTTCTATTATATGACAAGCACATACTCCCAAATTCGTACATATTCTCTGTGACTGCTTTGCTATGCTCTCACGTTTGTACATATCAAGACATATACACACTCACCCACAGAAGTTCGCTTACTATAACTGTAAAGCAAAGGGAAGAGTGAGAGTGCTTCAATACATAAACATATATAAGCTTTTATATTTGTGCATTAGTGTATGTGTGTATGTTAGTATATATGTGTATAGTTTCCTGTTAGCAACCATAAGCCTCACTTTCATTTCGTTTGGCTAAAAGTAACGTTAGTGGATTCTTATGTTGTCGTTGTTGTTTTTGTGTTTTTTATTTAAAGACAACATCCACTACAATCTACATTCTTATACATTGTCAGTCCTTTCTTTTTTTTGGTGAAAAAAAAATGGCAAAAAGTATTAAAGTGGCAGCAGTAAAAAACTTAGTTTTATGTAAAACAATTTTTTGTTGTTTTTATTTTGCTGCAGCGAGCCAAGAATATTGCCTACATTTGCCTGCACCTGCTGTTGCTGTTTTGTGTTGACATGTTCTGTTAGAGTTGTAGGTGAGTTTTCTTAATAGAAATTATTTTTTTCGCTATAGTGTTTTTCTTAGTGCCTTAGTTAGGCAGTTAGCACTATCGTTTTTTTGTAGGTGTTAAATTGTTCTCTTCTATACTGTACAGATCTTGTTCTTCTTCTATACATATATATTGCTAACACATGATTATTATTGTTGTTGTCTACTGCAGGCCTGTAAGCAATGTGGCATTTTATGAGCAACTTAATTTTTTTTGTTGTTAACGTTCCTTTTTTCCGTTATTGTTTTATTTATTTATTTTTGTTTTGTTTTTGTGCATGAGTTTTTAAATTAACAATGCTTGTAGGCTTTGTCCTTACTCACACACTCTACCACTTAATAGCAGCATAAACAACACAACCAGGAAAAATATGTAGCATAAATGTAGGCGTATAAAAATGTTAAATTAAAGCACCTGTCAGGAAGATAGAAAAGAAAAGTGTATTGTTTTTTATTAAGATGTGTTAAAATGTTTAATAAGCTTTAGTATATACAATTTATTTTATTTAGGCCAAAAATAAAATTGATTAAAGAGTCTTAAGTGGATATTTTGCAAATATGTATCGTAATGAGAATATAAATTGTATAATATGGGGCGTAAAAAAGTAATTAGGATTTAATTAAGTAAAATTTAACGATCAAATAGAAGTAGTTCGTGAAATGTTATGACTACAAAATTTTTAATAAACAATTCATGCTATTCAGCTTTATTTCATCCTAGTTCAGTTCTAGTTCAGTTCTAGTTCAGTTCTAGTTCAGTTCTAGTTCAGTTCTAGTTCAGTTCTAGTTCAGTTTAGTTCAGTTCTAGTTCAGTTCTAGTTCAGTTCTAGTTCAGTTCTAGTTCAGTTCTAGTTCAGTTCTAGTTCAGTTCTAGTTCAGTTCTAGTTCAGTTCTAGTTCAGTTCTAGTTCAGTTCTAGTTCAGTTCTAGTTCAGTTCTAGTTCAGTTCTAGTTCAGATTCTAGTTCAGTTCTAGTTCAGTTCTAGTTCAGTTCTAGTCAGTTCTAGTTCAGTTCTAGTTCAGTTCTAGTTCAGTTCTAGTTCAGTTCTAGTTCAGTTCTAGTTCAGTTCTAGTTTCAGTTCTAGTTCAGTTCTAGTTCAGTTCTAGTTCAGTTCTAGTCAAGCCCTTCTAGTCAGTTCTAGTTCAGTTCTAGTTCAGTTCTAGTTCAGTTCTAGTTCAGTTCTAGTTCAGTTCTAGTTCAGTTCTAGTTCAGTTCTAGTTCAGTTCTAGTTCAGTTCTAGTTCAGTTCTTTCAGTTCTAGTTCAGTTCTAGTTCAGTTCTAGTTCCGTTCTAGTTCAGTTCTAGTTATTCAGTCAGTTCTAGTTCAGTTCTAGTTCAGTTCTAGTTCAGTTCTAGTTCAGTTCTAGTTCAGTTCTAGTTCGTTCTAGTTCAGTTCTAGTTCAGTTCTAGTTCAGTTCTAGTTCAGTCAGTTCAGTTCTAGTTCAGTCTCGTTCAGTTCTAGTTCAGTTCTAGTTCAGTTCTAGTTCAGTTCTAGTCAGTTCTAGTTCTTTCTAGTTCAGTTCTAGTTCAGTTCTAGTTCAGTTCTAGTTCAGTTCTAGTTCAGTTCTAGTTCAGTTCTAGTTCAGTTCTAGTTCAGTTCTAGTTCAGTTCTAGTTCAGTTCTAGTTCAGTTCTAGTTCAGTTCTAGTTCAGTTCTAGTTCAGTTCTAGTTCAGTTCTAGTTCAGTTCTAGTTCAGTTCTAGTTCAGTTCTAGTTCAGTTCTAGTTCAGTTCTAGTTCAGTTCAGTTCAGTTCTAGTTCAGTTCTAGTTCAGTTCTAGTTCAGTTCTAGTTCAGTTCTAGTTCAGTTCTAGTTCAGTTCTAGTTCAGTTCTAGTTCAGTTCTAGTTCAGTTCTAGTTCAGTTCTAGTTCAGTTCTAGTTCAGTTCTAGTTCAGTTCTAGTTCAGTTCTAGTTCAGTTCTAGTTCAGTTCTAGTTCAGTTCTAGTTCAGTTCTAGTTCAGTTCTAGTTCAGTTCTAGTTCAGTTCTAGTTCAGTTCTAGTTCAGTTCTAGTTCAGTTCTAGTTCAGTTCTAGTTCAGTTCTAGTTCAGTTCTAGTTCAGTTCTAGTTCAGTTCTAGTTCAGTTCTAGTTCAGTTCTAGTTCAGTTCTAGTTCAGTTCTAGTTCAGTTCTAGTTCAGTTCTAGTTCAGTTCTAGTTCAGTTCTAGTTCAGTTCTAGTTCAGTTCTAGTTCAGTTCTAGTTCAGTTCTAGTTCAGTTCTAGTTCAGTTCTAGTTCAGTTCTAGTTCAGTTCTAGTTCAGTTCTAGTTCAGTTCTAGTTCAGTTCTAGTTCAGTTCTAGTTCAGTTCTAGTTCAGTTCTAGTTCAGTTCTAGTTCAGTTCTAGTTCAGTTCTAGTTCAGTTCTAGTCAGTTAGTCGTTCTAGTTCAGTTCTAGTTCAGTTCTAGTTCAGTTCTAGTTCAGTTCTAGTTCAGTTCTAGTAGTTCTAGTTCAGTTCTAGTTCAGTTCTAGTTCAGTTCTAGTTCAGTTCTAGTTCTTCAGTTCTAGTTCAGTTCTAGTTCAGTTCTAGTTCAGTTCTAGTTCAGTTCTAGTTCAGTTCTAGTTCAGTTCTAGTTCAGTTCTAGTTCAGTTCTAGTTCAGTTCTAGTTCAGTTCTAGTTCAGTTCTAGTTCAGTTCTAGTTCAGTTCTAGTTCAGTTCTAGTTCAGTTCTAGTTCAGTTCTAGTTCAGTTCTAGTTCAGTTCTAGTTAGTTCTAGTTCAGTTCTAGTTCAGTTCTAGTTCAGTTCAGTTCAGTTCTAGTTCAGTTCTAGTTCAGTTCTAGTTCAGTTCTAGTTCAGTTCTAGTTCAGTTCTAGTTCAGTTCTAGTTCAGTTCTAGTTCAGTTCTAGTTCAGTTCTAGTTCAGTTCTAGTTCAGTTTAGTTCTAGTTCAGTTCTAGTTCAGTTCTAGTTCAGTTCTAGTTCAGTTCTAGTTCAGTTCTAGTTCAGTTCTAGTTCAGTTCTAGTTCAGTTCTAGTTCAGTCTAGTTCAGTTCTAGTTCAGTTCTAGTTCAGTTCTAGTTCAGTTCTAGTTCAGTTCTAGTTCAGTTCTATTCTAGTATTCTAGTTCAGTTTAGTTCAGTTCTAGTCAGTTCTAGTTCAGTTCTAGTTCAATTTCTAGTTCAGTTCTAGTCAGTTCTAGCTTCATTCTAGTTCTAGTTCTAGTTCAGTTCTAGTTCAGTTCTAGTTCAGTTCTAGTTCAGTTCTAGTTCAGTTCAGTTCTGTTACATAGATGGAAGTGTTATTATATTTTTATTAAATTTTATGACAAACATGAAGTTTATATTGAGCAATACAAAATTAATTTTTATTTGTTACTTAGATGTACAATACATTTTGCAGAATTAATCTACATTTATTTATTTTTATCATAAAATAAAATCATTTACCTAGAAACAAACACATTAGTATAAAAATCTTTTACTTTTACTAAGCTTAAGTCATATTAAATAACGTTTTTATGCTACCTTAATCCCCTAGCTAATTCAACGCTTCATGATTTAATTTCAAAAACAATTTCATTTAACAAAAATTCGCTAAGATGTAAAAATATATGGTGTTAACTTTTTAATGAATATAAATTAAGACGCCTTCTTGAGTATTTTAAATATTTTGCCATATAAAAGAAACAAAACAGTGGCAAGACATCCCAAAACAAATCTAAATAATTTAGCAAAACTTTATTACATCTTACTCTACCTTTAGACTCATTATAATTACATCATCATCACCATTATCAACACCTTTATGTTGTACATGAAAAAAGAAAAATCATCAACAAAACAGGAAAATTTTTACTGTGAAATATTGTTAGGAGGAAAAATATTTAAAAAAAGTCTTCATTACCTAATGACATACATAGATGCGTGTAAAGAGGGAAATGATATTGTGGGTACTTTTGTGAAAATTTAAAATATGTTCTTAAAGAATGAGTTAAATTAAACAAAATTCATTTGACGACACGTATTGATGTATACTTTTTATTCCAAAAAACATAGTAAGAAACGGATAAAATTATGATTGGTAATTTTTTGTAACTAAACGATTATTTGAAATTTGTTTGGAACATGAAAAAACTCCCCGTATTCAACCGGGTACAAAAAGTTAGTTTATACTCCAGTAGACAATATGTATGGTTATTCTTTTCTACTCGATACTTTTGTTTATTTTTGCAAGAGCTTACACTTAATGATGTCATTTAGAGGTATAGATGACTTCACTCAATATAGTCGCAAAGAATGAAATTAGTAACTAATTGCCAACTTAATGTTCTGCATAATACTTTTGCAAAAAAACATATACATACATACATTCTCTATACATTTACATATTCGCTTAACTAAATACACTCTATTACAGTTAACTAAAATAAATACTAAAATAATATTAGTGTGTATTTAAGCTTCATTTATTTTAGTTTTATGTTGAAGTGTCTGCCACATATTTTTTTTTTGTCCTACTTCAACTGGTTTATTTGGAAAGAATATGTTTAAGGTTTTACTAACTTTTTGTTTTTGTTGTTTATTTATTTATGTATGTCAGTTGGAGTTTAAATGTAATAATGTTGTCTTCAAGTCGTTTGTACTTAAGATGAAAGTAAAAAAGGTAAATTACATTAATAGCTGGAAATAATTTACCTTAAGTACTTAGCATAAGTATGTATGTACGTAAGTATGTAGATTGTTCGTGTGTTAAGAAAACAGTATGTCTTTATTTATTTGGCAAATGTTAAGGAAAAATGTTAATTGTAGGATAGGATAGAATAACACCAGCAGTTCGACAAAGAGTCAATGCATCCACAAACGTCTAACCACCTGGTTGGTTCTAATTCGTCTTTCGTCACGAATGTAGTCTTTGTAAACGAGTGTGAAGATAATCGTCACTTTAGTGTCCCCTTTGTAAGCAAAAGAGTGGACATTTAAAAACAAACTTAAGTTCTTTTTTCTACCAATTCGTAATCTATGGGATGACGATTGACTTCCTAGTAGGACAAGCACATATTAAAATAGCTAGTCACCTGGACAGTCGGTGGCTAGTAGTAACTAAGAGATTGGTTAAATAGGTAGTTTGGGACTGTCCTACCGAACTGCTGGGTACGTTTAAATAGATATGTATATGGAAATTTTGAGATCTCTATTAAGCTATTTCCTAAAGATGTCACAAAATTTTAAGTTTTTTATTTACGAGTTTCATAAGCAAATTTTTTGAAGATAGAGAATATCCTTATAAATGAAGAACACTGAGTCCTTAACTAAATCGAATGTAGTAAGATTCGATAGGGGGATTAGTTACGTCATGAAATGATTTTCATTATAATTTCATCTATGATATTAAGAGGAATATAAGATTTTTCCCGATTTGTACAAAACACCCATAAAGGAAGGTCCTCGAGATTGAGAACTAAATCTTTTTACTTAAATTTTGAAGACTGTGTCAGCTCTTTATATTTAAAAATGCTTAAAGGGGGATATCACCCAAACTTTATAGAATAGTTTCTGGTAAACTTGAAACTTACTTTAAATTTATTGAAAAATTAACAATTTTACAATGATTTAAACCATATTCCGGGGGGTCACTTGTATGGGGGCTATGTGAAGTCGTTAACCGTTATTACGCATTTTCAACACCAAACATTTCTGATCTATGTAGAAGATTTTGGAAAAATTTATTCTTCCTAAGTCTGTTCTTTATCGTGCCTTCAACAGACGGACAGACAGACAAAGAAACAAACAGACAGACAAACAGACAGACATGACTAATCGTCTTAGAATTTTCTAAAGACCTAGAATATATATACTTTATGGGATCTGTGAGCGATATTTCTACACAGAAAAAATTATCAGTAGTTTATTTTCAATTAACATGTTTTTCTCTTTCTTTAGTTTTAATTTAAGCAATTTTTTATTTGTCTTAATTATCTCGTTGTTTAAAACCTAAGTTTAAAAATTTGATTAAATTTTTAATTGATTCAATTAGTTTTTTAATTGATTGAAAAAAATTTTCTGGCCAACTTTTCTATTTTAGTTTTTTTTTAATATCTTATTTTGATTTTTTATGCTAACAATGTTTATAATTCTTAAATAGTCAATACGATTTTAGGCATATAATATTCAAGTTTCCTGACAATTTATAAAACACTTTATATCTTCAAATTTGATAATAAAGTTATATTTATATAGTTTTGAAATTGATAATTGATATCATCATTTTGGTGATAGGTGCAAAACTTGCTTGATACAATTATTTTGATAATTGAAACATATTTTTAGTTTTTTCTGTGTACGGATATATGTTGAACTGGTATAAAAATTAACTATCTTTCACACGTAAAAGTTGTAACACTTTTTACGAAATTTTTAAGCACTTTTTTCAAAACAGTTATCAAAGTTTCGATAAAATGATGTCATGCCTCGTGAATGTGGATACACAGAAAAAATTATCAGTAGTTTATTTTCAATTAACATGTTTTTCTCTTTCTTTAGTTTTAATTTAAGCAATTTTTTATTTGTCTTAATTATCTCGTTGTTTAAAACCTAAGTTTAAAAATTTGATTAAATTTTTAATTGATTCAATTAGTTTTTTAATTGATTGAAAAAAATTTTCTGGCCAACTTTTCTATTTTAGTTTTTTTTTAATATTTTATTTTGATTTTTTATGCTAACAATGTTTATAATTCTTAAATAGTCAATACGATTTTAGGCATATAATATTCAAGTTTCCTGACAATTTATAAAACACTTTATATCTTCAAATTTGATAATAAAGTTATATTTTTTGTAAATGCTCAAGGCATTGCTAAAGGTCAAGCATTCCTTTAACATTGTGAGTAATCAGTTAATAATTTGATTGTTTTAATCATCAACTTAATTGGTTTTCAATACATTTTCTACCAAACAAACTAATTCATTTGATTAATAAATTAATAAAAATTAGATTTTATTTTTATTAAATATTTAATTTATACAATTAATGAATTAATCAATTTTAAATTTTGTCTCAATTATTGATATTAATTGTTCTGATTAATTCGTTATTTGGAAAAAAAAAAGTATTTTTTTTTAATTTTACAAATTTGATAATTGATATCATCATTTTGGTGATAGGTGCAAAACTTGCTTGATACAATTATTTTGATAATTGAAACATATTTTTAGTTTTTTCTGTGTATTTCTTTACGTGCTCACAAAATTTTTTCAAATCGATGACTTTAAAAAAACTTTTAAATTTAAAATGGAATACATAACAGCCCATAGCAGAAATATAGAAGGTAGTGTCAATCTCTCATTATTTTTTTAAATTCTCTATCTGACATGCTTAAGGATTTTGAAGATTTCGTTAAATTAGTGATGCCATATACAGTTTAATTTTTCCCATTTTATAATGAAATTTCTATATATGCTTTGAAGTTTATATAAAAAATTTTTAAAAATAATTTACCGGGTAAACGCCAACAGTGGCTTGAAAGATGCAAAACCAACGAAGAAAGTTTGCCAAAAGAGCCTATGGTTTGTTCAGATCATTTCTTTAAAAGTGACATTACAATCAATTCAAAACGTGCAAGATTGGATAGAAATGCTATCCCAATAACTACCAGGTATGTAAATGTGTTGGTTTAGTATACACTAGAATGTGAGGAGTTTTGTAATATCTATCTTAAAAATACAACTTATTAAGCAAAATCTGACATATTTATTATTTATAAGTTTGTAGAGGAAATCAGTAATTTAATTAACTTCCTTTAATATAACACACATTTTATTTAGATAAATTAACTACACATTTTTTGTAAAATATTTCTTGAAATCCATTATTAATTTTAACATGTGGCAACTCTGTATATAAAGTTTAAAATAAGGAAAACGTCAAAAAACCTTATTTAAATTTAATTGAGACTACCTTCTATATTTCTGCTATGTAACAGTCCATTCTATATAGACTTGATTATTTATTAAACTGACAGAATCAATATACTCCAAGACTACTCCCTTTTAAAGAAAAAATAAAATTTCAATCTAATAATAGCTGGATAATTGATAGGCTGTCAAAATATGTAATTGATTTTTTTTCTACTGTACACATAATTCTATTGTATGAAATAAGTGTTTTTGATAAGAATCAAAATGATATATGATTAATATTTAATTTTATTAATAGCGTTTTAATATGTAACCAGCAAAAACTTGCATTGAAATGTTGTAGATTAAAAGGCTAAAAAGTGGCTTTTTAATACTTATTCATTAACATTTGAAATCATTATATTAACATGTTAATAACATTAGAGGTAAGTACTTATTATGCTAACATAAAAATAACTGCTAAAATAAGTACTTACAAATAGGTAGTTAACAAGTTGTTTGATTTATTTCTGTGTATGTAAAAAACAAGTTGCTACTTATAATGATTATACGTAAGTCATTAAAGGAGTCATTGAAAAGCAAGTTGTTGTGTTAATACAAATTTTTTGCTGGGAATTATACTATGATATTTATAAAGTTATACTTAAATATCTTTAATGATTTTTATTTAGAAATGTTCACCTTAAATTTGTAGAATTTATATAAAGCGCTAAGTTCATCACTTAGTTCCATGGAAAACTCAACTTGTATTTAAAATATCATTATATATGTACATAATTTTATTTAATACACCCTACATTTGTAAGATGTTATTTTAGCTCTATATGCATTTGTACATAAACTACCAGATTTATTTCTAAATCACAGTATTCAGGAGAATAGAAATCGACTCAAAATTAAGGTTGTAAAAGAATCTCTTCATTGTAGTTGAGTAACATTAACCACTTGTTATTTAGCTATAATTTTGTAATATAAAACCCTTCTTTACCTTGACTTCATCTTCTGTAGTGTTCTTTGAAATTCATCTTTCGCCAAATATATCGTTTTACCATTATTTCATATACATATATGTATGTTTTCCGATATATTTTATATATATCCTCTTAATATACATTTCCGTTTCCTACGTTACCAACGAACTTTCTTGTCGAAAGTTTGTTTTCATTTTCATATTATTTATGTTTATTTTTGTTGTTTCTTTCATCCATATATGATTATTTTATGCCTCCAGTTGTTGTATACTTGTGGTTGTATAACAAATACAATATTAATATTTACAAACTCACTCACACATATACACCACAAGTTTTAAAGCATTTACTTTATTCGTTTAATACGCAGACAAAATAATTTATTTCTTCCGCCATGTTTAAGTTAAGCTGCACAAAAAAACCAAAAAATAAAAAAATAAGCAAGGAAGCAGCAAAAACAACAACATCAATGTTTAGAGAAAGTAAACTGTATAACGCTTATTCTACTTCAGTTTCCGGAAATTCAATCTTGAGTCTACTTAAATGTCTTTGATATTTTATTTTTGCCCGTGTTGTTGCAGTAAATACATATTTCTCTCCGTGTACTAGAAAATTTAATTTACAAGTGTATTTGTCTGTCTGTCAGTCTGGTAAGCCTGTTAACTCGAGCAAAAGTAATTTATTTTCATTATAATTTAAAATGAAATTTACTTGTTGTAAAACGAGATATTAAAACACGATTTAAAACACTTGAGCCCTAAAATGCTGTTATTTCGTTGAATGTAGCAAATAAGATAAAAACTAAACTAGAATGAAATATAGTAAAATATTTATGCTTTTATTTGTGGAATAACTAAAATGGGAATTGTATTAAAATTAATGAAATCAAATTGAAATGTGCTTAAGGTTTGTGAGAATTAATGGAAGTATTTGTCTAAAGAAATCAACAAATACATGTAATTAATCAAACGTTTTTGGGGAGCGCATAAAGGTGTTATTTCATAGAGAAATGTGAGATAAAACGGAGATTTGTTAAAGTAATAATTGTAATAAATCATCTCTAATGAAACTATCAATGAGTTCACCGGTAGGCTTCTTGGAGGTGTGCTTGCATATTAGACTGAGGGTTACGGGATCAAATCCCATGAAGAGACTTTGGACTGCTTTCCAACAAATGGCATATGGCTGTTGTTATCCTACTCATTACATTAGGATAGAAGGAATGATTAAGTGAGGGAACTAACTAACTAACTAACTAACTACTAACTAACTAACTAACTAACTAACTAACTAACTAACTAACTAACTAACTACTAACTAACTAACTAACTAACTAACTAACTACTAACTAACTAACTAACTAACTAACTAACTAACTAACTACTAACTAACTAACTAACTACACTAACTACTAACTAACTAACTAACTAACTAACACTAACTAACTAACTAACTAACTAACTAACTAACTAACTAACTAACTAACTAACTAACTAACTAACTAACTAACTAACTAACTACTAACTAACTAACTAACTAACTAACTACTAACTAACTAACTAACTAACTAACTACTAACTAACTAACTAACTAACTAACTAACTAACTAACTAACTAACTAACTAACTAACTAACTAACTAACTAACTAACTAACTAACTACTAACTACTAACTACTAACTAACTAACTAACTAACTAACTAACTAACTAACTAACTAACTAACTAACTAACTAACTAACTAACTAACTAACTAACTAACTAACTAACTAACTAACTAACTAACTAACTAACTAACTAACTAACTAACTAACTAACTAACTAACTAACTAACTAACTAACTAACTAACTAACTAACTAACTAACTAACTAACTAACTAACTAACTAACTAACTAACTAACTAACTAACTAACTAACTAACTAACTAACTAACTAACTAACTAACTAACTAACTAACTAACTAACTAACTAACTAACTAACTAACTAACTAACTAACTAACTAACTAACTAACTACTAACTAACTAACTAACTAACTAACTAACTACTAACTAACTACTAACTAACTAACTAACTAACTAACTAACTAACTAACTAACTACTAACTAACTAACTAACTAACTAACTAACTAACTAACTAACTAACTAACTACTAACTAACTAACTAACTAACTAACTAACTAACTAACTAACTAACTAACTAACTAACTAACTAACTAACTAACTAACTAACTAACTAACTAACTAACTAACTAACTAACTACTAACTAACTAACTAACTACTAACTAACTACTAACTAACTAACTACTAACTAACTACTAACTACTAACTAACTAACTAACTAACTACACTAACTATAACTAACTACTAACTACTAACTACTAACTAACTAACTAACTAACTAACTAACTAACTAACTAACAACTAACTAACTACTAACTAACTACGAACTAACTAACTAACTAACGAACTAACTAACTAACTAACTAACGAACTAACTAACTAACTAACTAACTAACTAACTAACTAACTACTAACTAACTAACTAACTACTAACTAACTAACTAACTATACTAACTAACTAACTACTAACTAACTAACTAACTAACTAACTACTAACTAACTAACTAACTAACTAACTAACTACTAACTAACTAACTAACTACTAACTAACTAACTCACTAACTACTACCTAACTAACTAACACTACGAACTACTAACTAACTAACTACTAACTAACACTAACTACTAACTAAACTAACTAACTAACTACTAACTGCGACTAACTAAGCTACTAACTAACTCACAAACTAACTAACTAACTAACGAACTAACTAACTAACTACTAACTAACTAACTAACTACTAACTAACTACTCTAACTAACGAACTAAATAACTAACTAACTTACTTACTCTCTAACTTACTACCTAAAGCTATACGATCAGACCTTCGGTTTTATGACTATTATTCGATGGATCTGCTCTCACTTCAAAAAATAAGGTTTATTTAAGCGTGGAATCCGTCTTTTATTGGGAAGGTGGAAAAGGTAGTTAGCTGCAGTTAGCTGTCAGCGATTTAAGTGTTATAGCACATTCAAAATCAAATAAAGAAGAAAATCGTTATATTAAATCTGTAATGATCTTAATTCCAATCGCAGGCCACCTTTCGAAGTACATTAAGAACAATGAAAGTGATAGGTGCAGCTATTGTTGTTATAACTTGCAATTAATATGCAAGTATTAAATATAACAATCGTTAGAAAAAACAATGGCTGATAAACTTCTCGTACTGTCCAAGTTTGATGAAATACTTTCTTGAAAAACTTTTATAATTTCAAACTTTCTTGACATTAAATATTTGGACTCTGATATATATATTGTTTTCATAACTATTATTTTTATACCCACCATCAAAAAAGATGGGGGGTATATTGTTTTTGTCATTCCGTTTGTAACACATTGAAATATTCATCTAAGACCCATAAAAGTATATATATTCTGGAACGTCATTAAATTCTAAGACGATCTAGCCATGTCCGTCCGTCTGTCCGTCTGTCTGTCCGTCTGTTGAAAACACAATAGAGTCCAAACGGAAGCAGCTAGCGAGCTGAAATTTTGCACAAATATTTTATATTGATGCAGTTTGTTTGGTATTGAAAATGGGCAATATCGGTCCACGATTTCGCCTAGCCCCCATATAAGGTCCCCCTCAGAAAATGACATTAACGCTCATAACTGACTAAAAGAAGCAGCTATAGCGATGAAATTCGTCATAAACATATTCTTTAGGAATCTTAGTATCATTGTAAAATTTTATAAGGATCGGTCCATAATTGACCCTATCCCCCATATAAGGTCCCCCTCAGAAAATGACAATAACGCTCATAACTGACTAAAAAAAGCAGCTATAGCAATGAAATTCGACATAAACATATTTTATAGGAATCTTAATATCATTGTAAAATTTTATAAGGATCGGTCCATAATTGACCCTATCCCCCATATAAGGTCCCCCTCAGAAAATGACATTAACGCTCATAACTGACTAAAAAAAGCAGCCATAGCGATGAAATTCGACATATACATATTTTTTAGGAACCTTAATATCATTGTAAAATTTTATAAGGATCGGTCCATAATTGACCCTATCCCCCATATTAGGTCCCCCTCAGAAAATGACATTAACGCTCATAACTGACTGAAAAAAGCAGCTATAGCAATGAAATTCGACATAAACATATTTTATAGGAATCTTAATATCATTGTAAAATTTTATAAGGATCGGTCCATAATTGACCCTATCCCCCATATAAGGTCCCCCTCAGAAAATGACATTAACGCTCATAACTGACTAAAAAAAGCAGCCATAGCGATGAAATTCGACATATATGTACATATTTTTTAGGAACCTTAATATCATTGTAAAATTTTATAAGCATCGGTCCATAATTGACCCTATTCCCCATATAAGGTACCCCTCAGAAAACGACATTAACGCTCATAACTGACTAAAAAAAGCAGCTATAGCGATGAAATTCGACTTAAACATATTTTTTTGGAACCTTAATATCATTGTAAGATTTTATAAGAATCGGTCCATAATTGACCCTATCCCCCATATAAGGTCCCGCTTAGAAAATGACATTAACGCTCATAACTGACTAAAAAAAGCATCTATAGCGATGAAATTCGACATAAACATATTTTTAGGAACCTTTATATCATTGTAAAATTTTATAAGGATCGGTCCATAATTGACCCTACCCCCCATATAAGTTCCCCTTCAGAAAATGACTTTAACGCTCATAACTGTCCAAAAGAAGCATCTATAGCGATGAAATTCGAGATGAACATATTTTATAGGAACCTAAATCGCTTTGTAAAATTGTATATGGATCGGTTCATAATTGACCCTACTCCCCATATAAGGTCCCCTTCAGAAAAATACTTTAACGCTCAGAATGGTCTAAAAGAAGCATCTAAAGCGATGAAATTCGACATAAACTTATTCTATAGAAACCTAAATCGCTTTGTAAAATTTTATAACGATCGGTCCATAATTTATCCTACCCCCATATACGGTCCCCTTCGGAAAATGACTTTAACGCTCATTACTAGCCTAAACTAAAATCGTTATAGAAAATTTGACGAGGATCGGTCCATAATTGACCAAACGTCCCCTCAGAAAATAACTTTAACGCTTTTTGCTACCTTAAAAATACAAGGACAGCGACAAAATTCGACAAAAATTTCCCTATACATAGATGTAATAAATGAGAAAATTGTTTTGATAATAACAAAAGCATCGATTCTTAAATATCAAAGTTTATTTATAAGGAAGCATTCCTTTTTGGCAATGATTTGATGGTGGGTATACAAGATTCGGCACAGCCGAATATAACACTCTTACTTGTTCTTTCTGACATATTTAAATACTATCTCATTTAACTAAATTATTTGTAAAACAAAAAAACTACAATGCAAAATAAACTAAAAGCCCTAAAGTAAAAAAAAAAAATTATTATTTTGGCATATTTTATATTGTTGTTTCATACCTAAAGAACTCTGCTAAATTCTATAAACTAACAAAAACTTTATTATTTCATCTAGAATTTTTTTCTTTTTATTTTTTAGCAATTATCAAATTATATCAAAAAAAAGGGGAAAAATACTTACAACAAATATTTACTTCAGATTTATCCAACCTGTGTAGAACACAAACCTATAAGTGTGTAGTAGTTGTTGTTGGTGTTATTTTTTTGTTCTAGATATTGCTGTTATTGTTATGGTTCTATGGCTCTGAAAATGTTGTAAAATATGTTACCTTTTTTTTCATCATCAACAACCTCATCACCATCAACAACGTCATTATTGTTGTACTGGCAACAAAGTTTTAACAAAATTTTTAGTTTAATTTTTTTTTTCGTCCTGTACTAAATTTTAGGGTAAAAATTTCTAAAATTTGTTGTGTTCAACATATGTTGCATGTATGTTAAATGTATAGCAATGGTTGGTAGTTAGGTTTTTTTTTTGGGGGGGTGTATACTTTTAGAAGTTTTTTTGTAAATAAACGTACGTGTAGGATAACATTTGGTTAAACTACCGAATTATTGTTGGTGTTAAGTATTAGAGTAGTTTTTGGAATATCCAAAATTTAGAAATAACATGTGTATGGGATTCAAAGTTCAAAAGACTGTCAGAAGACGAACATCAAAGGATTATATGGAAGTTTTTCTAGTTGGCAAATAATCTAGGTCATAGAAAATATTTTAACTATTTGTCACCATTAAATTGTATTTAGTTGAGGTCTGAATTATGAATATGACGCTATTATGTTGTATATTCTGTAGAGGTTCCCTGTAATGATTTCAGCAGATCGTAATATATAGAAACCTTTTCGTCTCATCATATTCAGGGCATTACTTAAGCGTCATGGATATTTAACTTTGGTGTCGATCTGCTGATTTTCCAGACCTTACATAAGGTCTCTATCGCTTCGAATTATAATAATGTTTGCTGACGATCTGCTGATTTATCAGACTTCACATACGATCTCTATCGCTTCGAATTATAGTAATGTATTTTCAAACCAGTGACATTTGTATCACACGATCAGAGTCGAACTATTACAACAAAAATAGAAAGCAAGAGTGCCCCGGTAGGCTAGTCTGTCAGTCTGGGTGTTTTAGGTTAGATTTCCACTAGAGAATATGGTCTGCTATACTACAACGGGCATATGGTCATCGTCATCCTGCTCGGTACATTAGTTTAGAATATAATTTGTAATTGTATTGTAATGGACAAATAAATAAACAAACACTTACACAACTATTTTCCTTTATAGAGTTTAAGCGGAATTTCGAACATGTTAAATCCACATTTAAAGTTTTTCGGCTTCAGTTTTAAAACATTCTCTAAACAGTTTGAAATATCTGTGATCAGACTTCATTACAATTTCCCAAAACTTTCTATTTTTTCTCAATACTCACCTAATATATATTCGGTTATTTTATACTCTCCCATTATATACTTTAGTAAAGTTGTGTCAACCGAATTGTGCTTTTAGTTGTAAAAAAAACACACACACTCAAACAAACTTTTTATTGTTTACCCCGTCCTAATGGTAGTTGGTAATATTTGCCATCTTTCTTCCTCATCCTCTATTATACCACTCTAAATACCTATAAAATGTAAAAGTTATGCAGTCTGGTTGTATTTTAGGGTAAGTGCAATGACTTTTAATACAATTTTCGATTTTTTTCACTCTCTGTACATTTGGTTGTAACAAGTTTGTCAAATATATAAACGAAAAAAATATTACAAGCAAATAAAACTATAACAATAAGTTTTCAATTGAGTTGTATATAATGTTTTTTATTGTTGTTTTTGTTTACATTTTTTATTAAAGTTTTAAAGTGTTCAGTAGTAGGTTTTACATAGAATATGAAATTGTTGTTAAATTTTTGTTTTTTTGTTACATCAATGAGGGAATTGTGTCAAGTATGAAGAAAAGTTTTTGTAAATTTTTTGGTAACTGCTTGGGGTTTGACATGTTTTTTGAGAAAGTGTTTAAATCTATTGTTGCGTATACTTAATATTTTAAAAATAAATATTACACATACGTCTTGGTAAACAGATTTGTTGCTTCATCTGTTTTTCGCAATTATTTATCTTCTATGATTTTCTTTGTAAAATTGTTGGTGTAAAAAGCAGTACTATACATTAAACACTTTCACATTTAAAATTCTAAAAAAAAATTCTAACTAAAATTCTTAAACAAATTTTCCAACAGTTAAAATTTAAAAACACACAAAACTTGATAACAAAATTTTCCCAACTTCAAATTTAGCAAAGATGTTAAAGATACTGTAACATTTTACCTCTACTCTACCGGCTACAAAGAAAGAAACTTTTCAAAGTTTTTGAACTGAATATTAAAATCTGCATTTATGATAGAGTCTGTGCTGAAGATTTCATAACTCATATTTCAGGCAAACACAAACAAAAATACATAAAACCAATGTGTCGACATAGCCAAGACTTGCATCGATGAGTTTATAGGGGGAGTTTCATAAACCTTAATGAAAAGCAACCAACTAAACTACACAATGCCTAAGCAACTTTGTAAAATCAGTTTACTGTTTTATTTATCAATATAAAACCTACCATATGTAATGTTTGTTAAGTTTTCGAGGAAATGAAAAGCATTTCTTGGTTTGATGCGTAATTGGGCCACAAAAACACTATGATCTCATAAACCTACATACACACTCTTACACTTTCTAATATACAAAGAAAATGCTATTAAAGCAACAAAAACAAGGCTTTCGAAAAAAGTGGAAAATAAGAAAGAAACGAAAAAAAAACACCATAACAGCAAAAATGAAACATGTTTTCTTTAAAAGCCTTTTTCAATGCAAAAAGAAATAATAATAATGAATACTTCCGCAATAGGACAACATCATACTTGTAGTTTCTTAATTTAATGTTGCTGCATTCCCTTTTAGTTGTTTGCCTTTTATCTGTCAAACAAACATACATACTTGTAACGTACAAAGAGTTTTGAAAAATTGCCAATAATTTTGCAAAACTAGTACTAAATGGCAAAAAAAATTATATATAAAAAAAATTTAAAATTTACTAAAAAAAAAAAAATAAACCATAAAGCTAAAATATGGTTTCCAGCTAAAGACAAACAAATCAATGTTATTTTTTATTTTCTCTATTTATAAAAAAACCCAAAATAAATTTTAAAGAATCTTTCATGACTTAAGGCTATTTTTCGTTTGTTATTTTATACTTATACAAAGAATTTTATTTCTTTCAAAATATTTAACAGTTATCAGTACGCATAAAACGTACATACATACATATATAAATATTTTTCTTAATATGACTTTAAGCCATATACAAATTATGCTTTTTCTTATTTATGCTGCTGAACAAATTGGAAAAAGAAGAAAAAAAACTTTGTTTTTTTTTTGTCTGAAGTTTGCAGTACGTATTAAGTTGCATGTATTTAAGGCTAATTAATTGCTGTGCATTCATTTCAGCCATAAACTAGCCACATAAAAAAAGAAATCCAGATTGTGGTCATTAAAATACTATACGCCAAAGGAGAATAAAAAGAAGTATCAGAAAACTAAAGTCTCACAGAGCCAAAAGGTATAAGATACCAGACTTTTTTATGGTCTTTGTTTCATACATACATAAAGGTAATAAAAAAAGGTTCTTCATTATATGCAAAAGAACAATTAATTAAGAGTAGAACCAAAAAAGGGGAAAAAGTTATCAAGAGGAGGAAATAAATGGAAGTTATATGCTTAAACATTGTAGAAACAAAAATAAGTTTCAAGAACTAAGTAAAAAGGTTGGCATTAAAAGAGAATATTGTTATAAGAATTAATAAAAGTTTTCTCTTACAAAAATACACACTAACATACCGAAGTGTATGTATGTTGTAATAAATAATATTATTATAATTTAAGAAATTATATTTGAATATAAAGGTAAAATTAAGTCTTTATTCAATTTATACCGAAGTACTTATGAGGAAAATGGGTTGGCCATTGGCCGATCTGTACATAACAAGTGGAACGAAATAAAAAGTAGGAACAAAACGGATGATTGATTGACTGTAACTAACTAACTACAACTAACTAACTAACTACCTAACTAACTAACTAACTACTACTAACTACTAACTAACTACTAACTAACTAACTAACTACTCTAACTAACTACTACTACTAACTAACTACTAACTAACTAACTACTAACTACTAACTAACTAACTAACTAACTAACTACTACTAACTAACTAACTAACTAACTACTAACTAACTACTAACTAACTAACTAACTACTACTATAACTAACTAACTAACTAACTACTAACTAACTAACTAACTAACTAACTAACTAACTACTAACTAACTAACTAACTAACTACTAACTAACTACTAACTAACTAACTAACTAACTAACTAACTAACTAACTAACTAACTAACTAACTAACTAACTACTAACTAACTAAACTAACTAACTAACTAACTACTAACTAACTACTAACTAACTAACTAACTAACTAACTACTAAACTACTAACTAACTAACTACTAACTAACTCTAACTAACTACTAACTAACTAACTAACTACTAACTAACTAACTAAGTACTAACTAACTAACTAACTAACTAACTAACTAACTAACTAACTACAACTACCTAACTACTAACTAACTAACTAACTAACTACTAACTAACTAACTACTAACTAACTAACTACTAACTACTAACTACTAACTACTAACTAACTAACTAACTAACTAACTAACTAACTCACTAACTAACTAACTAACTAACTAACTAACTACTAACTAACTAACTAACTACTAACTAACTAACTAACTAACTAACTAACTAACTAACTAACTACTAACTAACTACTAACTAACTAACTAACTACTAACTACTACTAACTAACTAACTAACTAACTAACTACTAACTAACTACTACTAACTACTACTAACTAACTACTAACTAACTAACTACTAACTAACTAACTAACTAACTAACTAACTACTAACTAACTAACTAACTAACTAACTAACTACTACTAACTAACTAACTAACTACTAACTAACTACTAACTACTAACTAACTAACTAACTAACTAACTACCTAACTAACTAACTAACTAACTACTACTAACTAACTAACTAACTAACTAACTAACTAACTACTACTAACTAACTACTAACTACCTACTAACTAACTACCTAACTAACTAACTAACTAACTAACTAACTAATACTACTAACTAACTAACTAACTAACTAACTAACTAACTACTAACTAACTAACTAACTAACTAACTAACTAACTAACTAACTAACTAACTAACTAACTACTACTAACTAACTAACTACTAACTAACTAACTAATACTACTAACAACTAACTAACTACTAACTAACTAACTAACTAACTAACTAACTAACTAACTAACTAAGTAGCTAACTAACTAACTTACTAACTAACTAACTACTGTATAACCATTCTCACGGTAAAACGAAGCAATAAAAATTAACGAAGTTTACTCAAAATATATCATCATTGTTTGATGTAGAAAATGAGCAAAATCGGTTCACATCGGGAATATATTTGAATCAAAATTAAAAACAAAACTCCGAAAATTTACACATACTAATGTGATTTTCACAAAAACTGTGCGCTGTTGTGATGCTGTTGAAAATTGGCGGAATCGGTCGACACAACTTAAATTACTTCCCATACAAATGTACATATTCCCGGAAAATGAGTTTATTGTTAATAACTTTCTTTAGAATGTATATAAAAAGTGCACAACAATGCTTATATTTCAATTTCCCTAAATCTTTCACACACACACACATAATATGAATACATGTATTATTAAATATCGGTAACGCATGTTTTAGGGCGCTTTAGAAATGTAAATGAAAATGGTGTGTGTAATGTTCAAGAAATCTTGCATTTGTAGTAGATTTAAGCTATTTAAATCTTGGGGTTTTTCTATTTAAGACATGATAAAACTTATTTCTACAAATATTTGATCAATTAGAAAAGTATTAATATAAAAGTAGCTGGTGGAGGGTGTTTAAGATTCGGCTCAGCCAAATATAGCACTCTAACTTGTTATCACATAGTTTTCTACGTTCATTGTTTATATCTTATTACATTTCTATTTGGTTTTGAACGATGTTTTGGTTGGTCGCTTTGACCCATTTCAGTTATCGACATAGTTTGTCTATTCATTATATTTTGCTGTTACATGATATTATTTATGTTTTTTTAAAAAATCATCCTAACAACTAAATTTATACATTCTTCAACACATTTGCTGGTAGAGAAAGGCAAGATGTCTAAAAATGTTGGTTATTGACAAATATATTAGTTAAAAAATTTTCAAGATAACATTATAATAAAATGTTCTTTCAATATGTTACAAACACATTTACTAACCAGCAATACCAACAATTATAAATAAAATTCTTGGGAGAAAGAAAAACTTTTCAAGTTTTCGTAGAAATAAAAAGAAAAAAAACACTAAACTAAAACAAACAGTAAACTTTTTCTCTGATTACCTGTGAAATTCTATACACATACCTCTACAATTTCTTTTTTCTGTTTCTCCATTTTCTTTACATTTAAAACTGTATATAAAAACTTATTTTCGCAACAAAAAAAGTTTTTCTTTTAAAGTATGTATGTAATATTAAATGAAAAGTTGTATATGTAAATTGCAACACATGTGGACGTCAGCATTAGGGGGCAAACTGCGCTAAAAGAGTATTTTCATTTCAAGAGTACCTTAAGAAATATTTCGCCTGACAGTATGCACCTCCTTATGTTGCTTATATGTGAAAATTGTTTTCTTTTTGTTAGTGTTGTTTAAATAACTTTGCAAATAAACATGAAGATTTTTACGGAATCTTTTTCTATTTTTATTATAAAAGTAAAATAAAACTAAAATTACAAGTAACAATTTACTTGAGCTCGAATTTTCTTTAAATAAACAAATTAAAATTTGTTTTCGGAACCAAATTTTTGTGCATGTCTCTATTTTTCATTTAATTCATTAACTTTTAATTGTTAAAAACAAGTGTAGGATTTTTTAAAGATTCAGGCAGAAATAAAAAATAAATTATATTTATTAAGAATTTTGTTACAAACGCTTTATGCTGTTTTATAAAGATAACAATTACTTACAAAGTTATTACGAAATCTGTAATAATCCATGAAATTTGAAGAAAATTTTCTGAAAATAAAAGAAAATACCAAAAAACGGGTTGTTATTAAAAAAAATAATATTTTAAAATTTACATAATTTACTTTTATAAAAAAATATTTTATAAATTTCTTATTTAACATTATTTTTTTTATTTTCTAAATTAATTATTAAAAATTTTGTTTTATAAACTTTTTATAAAAATTTTTTTACGAATATGGCAGTAAAACATTTTACTATATATTCTAATTTAGAACCAAAACATTTAACATTATTTTTCTTCTGTAATAATATTTCATGCCCAAATTCTTGTCATAGTAATAATTTACTTTTTCTCTTATTTATCTTTTTGTCTTCTTATACGACAATTATTTTCTTATAAAATATGTTTTTCTTTATATTTTTTCCTTTCCTTGACTTTCTTATTTTATGTCTAATTTATTTGTAATTTATTTTCATACATCCTCAATGTTTCGTAAGTGGCGTCATCGTTCTGTCAGTAGTCTATTAAGATTTGTGTCTTAAGATTAAGATGAAACGCAAAAAAAAAGAACATAAGAGGAAAGAAAAAACATTTTGACCAACATTTTAAAGAAAAACAAAAATATAAAAATAAATTTGTTAGGAAAGTTTAATAAGAAAACAAACATAAACTAAATAAACTACATACAGAAAAAGAAAAACACTTGAAAAAGTTTTTTTTTTCCCTGGAAAAGAAACATTTCTTTATTTTAAATTGCAAAAAAAAAATAATTTGTTTTGTTATAGAATTTGCATATAATTTTCAAATTCTTTGAACATTTAATTTAGTCGTAGACATAAAGAAATAATTTGTTATTTTCATTTATCTATTTGTTTAAGTGGCAAAATTATAGGATTTATTAAGCACATACACCACCTAAAAAAATGTTTTAGTTCAGTTCTAGTTCAGTTCTAGTTCAGTTCTAGTTCAGTTCTAGATCAGTTCTAGTTCAGTTCTAGTTCAGTTCTAGTTCAGTTCTAGTTCAGTTCTAGTTCAGTTCTAGTTCAGTTTTAGTTCAGTTCTAGTTCAGTTCTAGTTCAGTTCTAGTTCAGTTCTAGTTCAGTTCTAGTTCAGTTCTAGTTCAGTTCTAGTTCAGTTCTAGTTCAGTTCTAGTTCAGTTCTAGTTCAGTTCTAGTTCAGTTCTAGTTCAGTTCTAGTTCAGTTCTAGTTCAGTTCTAGTTCAGTTCTAGTTCAGTTCTAGTTCAGTTCTAGTTCAGTTCTAGTTCAGTTCTAGTTCAGTTCTAGTTCAGTTCTAGTTCAGTTCTAGTTCAGTTCTTGTTGATTTTGATTTTTATGTACATTTAAATTTTTAAAATAATTATTATACGCACCGCTGAGTATTACTAATGAAAACTCTAGCACTTTTATTATACCCTCCACCACCATCCGTGGTGATAGAGGGTATATATAAGTTTGTCATTCCGTTTGTAACACGGAAATATTCATCTGAGACCCAACAAAGTATATATATTCTTGGTCCTTATGAAATTCTGAGTCGATTTAGCTATGTCCGTCTGTCCGTCTGTCTGTCTGTCTGTATAAAACACGCTCACGTTAAAACCAACCAGTTTGGTATTGCAAATGAGCAAAATCGGTTCACACCGGGAAAAGTTATGAGTCGAAATTTAAAACAACCTCGAAAAAAATAAGCATTTTTTACACATTCTGATGTAATTTTCTCGAAAAATATGCAAGATAAATTAATGAAAATCACCATACATTAGTCTTTACACAAGAGCTTGAACCCTGCTGAAAATTGCTAGAATCGGTTCACAATTTCATATACCTCCCATACAAAAGTACATATTCCCGGAAAATGGGTTTTTATACCCACCATCAAAAAAGATGGGGGGTATATTGTTTTTGTCATTCCGTTTGTAACACATTGAAATATTCGTCTAAGACCCATAAAAGTATATATATTCTGGGTCCTTATAAGATTCTAAGACGATCTAGCCATGTCCGTCCGTCTATCCGTCTGTCCGTCTGTCCGTCTGTCCGTCTGTCTGTCTGTCTGTTGAAAACACGATAGAGTCCAAATGGAAGCAGCTAGCGAGCTGAAATTTTGCACAGATACTTCTAGTTGATGCAGTTTGTTTGGTATTGAAAATGGACAATATCGGTCCACAATTTCGCCTAGCCCCCATATAAGGCCCCCTTCAGAAAATGACTTTATCGCTCATAACTTGCTAAGAGAAGAACTAATAGCGGTGAAATTTGGCACAAATATGTCTTATGGGAACCTAAATCTCTTCGTATAATTTTATAAGGATCGGTCCATAATTGACCCTACCCCCCATATAAAGTCCCCTTCAGAAAATGACTTTATCGCCCATAACTGCCTAAGAAAAGCATCAATAGCGGTGAAATTCGGCACAAACATGTTTTATGGGAACATAAATCTTTTTTTTAAATTTTATAAAGATCGGTCCATAATTGACCCTACCCCCCACATAAAGTCCCCTCCAAAAATGACTTTATCGCTCATAACTTGCTAAGTGAAGAACCAATAGCGGTGAAATTCGGCACAAACATGTTTCATGGGAACCTAAATCTCTTTCTAAAATTTTATAAGGATAGGCTCATAATTGACCCTACCCCCCATATAAAGTCCCGTTCAGAAAATGACTTTATCGCCCATAACTGGCTAAGAGAAGCATCAATAGCGGTAAAATTCGGCACAAACATGTTTTATGGGAACATAAATTTCTTCATATAATTTTATAAGGATCGGTCCATAATTGACCCTACCCCCCATATAAAGTCCCCTTCAGAAAATGACCTTATCGCCCATGACTGGCTAAGAAAAGCATCAATAGCGATGAAATTCGGCACAAACATGTTTTATAATAATTTAAATCTCTTCGTAAAATTTTATAAGGATCGGTTCATAATTGACCCTACCCCCATTACAAGGTCCCCTTCAGAAAATGATTTTAATGCTCATATCTGACCTTAAGAAACATATGTGCATATATATAGCAATAAAATTCGACATAAAAAATTTTTATAGGAACTAAAATCATTTTCTTAAATTTTATGAGGGTGGGTCCATAATTGACCCTACTCCCATATAAGGTCTCCTTCAGAAAATGACTTTAAGGCACAAACTAGTTTTGTGTGAGCCAAAAGTTCTTTATCAAATTTTATAAGGATCGGTCCTTAATTAGCCTTATCCCCCTTGTAAGGTCCCCTTCAGAAAATGACTTTAAAGCTCATTACTAGCTTAAAACTGCGAGTACTGAGTACGACATGAACAATTTTCGTATTAGCTACAATCTCTCACTAAATTTTATGAGGATCAGTCTGTAATTGACCATACCCCCCTATAAGGTCCCCTTCGGAAAATTACTATAACGCTCATTACTGACTCAAAAATGCTATTACAGCAGTGAAATTCTACGTAAACAAGTTTTGTACTAGCCAAAAACTATTTATCACATTTTATGGGGATCGGTTTATAACTGACCCCACCCTCCATATAAGGTCCCCCTCAGATAGTGACTGTAACGCTCGTTACTGTATGTAACGCTCAAATGCGACTACAGCGATGAAATTTCACATAAACAAGTTTTGTATGAGTTTATGGTTATAAATATTGGATCAAACAAAATTAATATTTTTAATTCGGAAGAGCACGGTCCATGCTTAAGCCATTATTAATTTCCCTCTTCCAAATATTTCCCTGATGTTCATAATAATATCGACATATGATTCAACATAGATCGATAATATCAAAGTTTATTTATAAGGATGATTTGATGGTGGGTATATAAGATTCGGCATGGCCGAATATAACACTCTTACTTGTTTGTTAATAACTTCGGTCACAATGTCGATATCTTCACAAAATTTTACAAATTAAAATCTTATGTCAACAGAATTGATCCAGAGAAAAACCTTTTTGGATCGGTCCATAATTGGACATAGCTCCCATACAAGGTCCCCTCCCGAAAATCACTTAAACGCACATAATTCATTACTAAATTAAGATATCCATATAAAATTTGGTACAAGTATTGCCCTCATATACAGAAATGTTGTTATGATTTTTTTTCCGATCGGTCCATAAATGGTCATAGCTCCCATACAAGGTCCGCTCCAGAAAATCACTTAAACGCGCATAACTCATTACTAAATTAAGATATCCATATAAAATTTGGTACAAGTATTGCTCTTATATACAGAAATATTACTGAAAAATTTTTTTCCGATCGGGCCATAATTGGTCATAGCTCCCATACAAGGTCCCCTCCCGAAAATCACTTAAAACCACATAACTCATTAGTAAATGAAGATATCCATATAAAATTTGGTACAAGTATTGCTCTTATATAAAATATTATTACGAAATTTTTTTCCGATCAGTTTATAATTGGTCGTAGTTTCCATACAAGGTCCCCTCCCGAAAATCACTTAAAACCACATAACTCATTAGTAAATGAAGATATTCATTTAAAATTTGGTACAAGTATTGCTCTTATATACAGAAATTTTACTAAGAAAGTTTCTTTGGATCGGTCCATAATTGGTCATAGCTCCCATACAAGGTCCCCTCCCGAAAATCACTTAAACGCGCATAACTCATTACTAAATTAAGATATCCACATACAAATTTGGTACAAGTGTTGCTTATATGTACAGAAATATTACTGTGAAACTGTTTTCCATCGGTCCATAATTGATTATAGCTCCCATACAAGGTCCCTTTCAGAAAAACACTTAAAGGCACATAGCTCATTACCAAATAGTGTTACCCATAAAATATTTGGCATAAATACTATTTTTGTACACATAAATTTTATTTCAAAATTTTTTCACGATCTGTCTATTCTTGGTCATAGCTCCCATACAAGGTTTCCTCCCGAAAATCACTTAAACGCACATAACTCATTACCAAATATTATATATATATAAATTATATATATAAATTAAACTATAAAATAAATTAAACTATAAAATTGTTTTACGATCTGTCCATATTTGGTCATAGCTCTCCAGAAAATCACTTAAATGAAAATGAAAATCACTATGCATTACCAAATAATGATATAGATACAGAATTTTTAAATTTTGTCTTTATCATCATCATCATCATCATATATATAAATACGCAAAGCCAAAACGATTGGGAACATTTTCCGGCTCTATTACTTGACCGATTTTCTTGATTCTTTTTTTGATGAATGCAGATTCGCGAACCTCACTGCAGAATCTATATATGATCAAAATCGGTTCAGTATTTTCGGAAATATAAGCGTTTAAAGTTTCTACCAATACACAATCACACAAACATGTGCTTGAATTAAAAAATAGAAAACAAAATAAGAAAGCAAAACAACACTTTTTTTCATTGTAGAAAAAAGAGAGGAGAGTGTAAAAACATGTTACTTCTCTGTTGATGGTTTTTTTTTTTTGTATTTTGCAATGATATTTTTTGTTGTTGTTTTGTAAACTAATATGATTTTATTGTTTTTTATTTTTTAAAAGTGTAAAGTGATAAATTGTGAATGTAATAATTATTTATGTAAGATACAAGAGAATGATGATGTTTGATCTGGGAAAACATTGCTGGGACAAGAATTCTACATAAATGTTAGTTTTTATTGATTTTAAAGATTTTAATGATGGACAAAAACAAAGCCTGTTAAAATATAAGTAGGATAGTTTGTTGGTCATGTCGGTACATGATACACCGTAATAAATGAATCAGTATATCTCTAATACGTAGGTTTAGCACAGTGAGGATTTGATGATATTCTTCTTTTTCGGGTTATTCTAACCAATTAGGAAAAAGGCGGTTATAGAAATAGAAGTGTAAAGTGAAAACTGTACTTTGTGTAGGCGATGGTTACTTATATGTTTTATAAAAATAGATAAATGTTGAAAGGGGTCAAATACAAATCAAGTCTTCTGGGTTGATAGCTGCCGTTACTTAAGGTGGTATTAGAGTAAAATACATGTCGTCTAATACCTCCTTTAGCAATTTATCGCTATTAAACTTACATACATATATTAATATAAGGCTGGAATTTATAGTTTATTAACGTTTTCTTTCAAACATTTCTTATGAAGTACTTAAATAATTATGAAAAATTAAATAATACCTAAATCATGGACAAACTCTTTTAATAAAGAGGCGTTAAAGTATTACTCTCCAGATATAAGAATTTATCCCTGTGCAAAATCTTTCTTGCCTATGCACTTCTATGCGAAAGCTAATAGAATGCCTATTAAAAGGTCTTCGCTTAAAGGCCTATGAGTAGTACAGCCTCATAGAATATCTACTATTAAATTCTATTAAAAAACATGGACTTGATGGACTTTTTATACTAAAGACAGCAAAATTAATTTATTTCTTATAGAGATAATATATACTATATACATATATCCCTGTTCCAAATGCCCATTCCGATCTAAAATGGAGTTATTTTAGTAAAGATATTTATTAAAACTTAAAAAAACAATAATTTAAAACATCCCACTTTAAAAATTGAAAGTGGTTTCATTCCAAAAAAGGTCTTTTTACTTTATTCAAAAAACAAAAACCCGGAAAGAATTCCACTTTTGATCGGAATGAAATCCTTTTACAGTCCTGATAGCAATAAATGAAAAATTGAATTTTAAATGAAATTTTGTAATTTGCAATGTACTTTTGAAGGACTACTTCAAGTCTACCTTCTGCAGAAAAACATAGTTACAAAAGATGAAAACACAGAAGATATGTTGAATTTTGGTTATTAAAATCTATGTCCAGTTTTGAAAAAAAGCTTATAGGTTTGGATTCTGTGCGCTCTTGAGAATATTAATCTATTTTTGTTTTTGTTATCTGTCAGCTATAAAAACCAAAAAACAAAATTGGATAGTTTCATAAACATATAATGATTTTTCGAATTCAATTGTTACAGCCCTATTGAAAATATTTTTAGCGGTTTGTACTTCTCTTAAAAAATTACAATTTCACTTCCAAATAACTATAAAAAATATATTATAAAAATTTATTCTTGAGAATGACTTCAGGAGTAATGAATTTGGAATCAAATAAAAGAGACATTCCGCCTATAAATAATCTGTGTTAAAATCATCACTTCTCTAGGTCTTTTCATTTTGCTGCGATATAGAGATATAGGTTGAATGTTATTACAGGTTACAAAGGAATAGTGCTGGGCAGGTTCGACATTGTTTACGACACTGATGATTGCTGGAGGAATTGGCAGATTGTTAAACATAGGGAAATATCATATTGTAAGGCATGAATTTATCATATTGTAAGTTTTGCATAGATTTTATGAACATTTATGTAGGGGATAATAAATCGAAAGAAGAAATGTTCGTTAATTTTGCTTTTAAAAAAATCAAATATTTTTGAAAAATATGTTGCATAAATAATTTAAGAACTTAGATTTTAAACTTAATTCAGAATTTTAACCAAAATTTATCATATTTTCTAAAAGAATACGTTGATTAAAGCAAGTTTTACACTTTGATGATAGCAATAGGAATATTATTTTTCAGACATTTGAACTATAAAAGTAGGGATTTCTTTTGCAGCATAAGTATGCAATCTTTCCTTCAACGGTTCCGGTCGAATTTCGGCCGCGGGGCGAACTCTAGTATACATAATTGGTCACAGCTCACATACAAGGTTCTTTTACGAAAATCTTTTAAACGCACATTACTCATTACCAAATAAAGCTATTGATACAAAATTTGGCACAAATATTAGTTTTGTATACAAAAATTCTATTTCAAGAATTTTCACGATCGGTTCATAACACGGGTGCGGTCGGTCCCATACAAGGTTACCTTCACAAAATCACATAAACATACATTACTTATTACTAAATTACGATATTGATACAAAATTTGACTGAGATATAGCTTTTATGTACAGAAATTTTGCTTAAAGAATATTTTACGATCGGCCTATAATTGGTCAATTAAATACGGTTAAAGCGCTTTTAGGGGCAGGACCTAGTAAGGGAGATAACTAGGTCCTGCCCCTAAAAGCGCTTTAACCGTATTTAATTAGTTATCATTAGCATTATCAATTTGTGTAGAACAAAATTATATATATGTATTTGGAAAATCCTTAAATCTTTCACACACGCATACATGCAAATTACTAAATATCGCTAAGCGCTATAAAAATATAAAAGAAAATGGCGTTTGTATTGTTCAATAAATCTTGGAATTGTAATAGATTTAAGCTGTTTAAATCTTGGGATTTTTTCTATTTAAGACATGAGAAAACTTATTTCTATAAATATTTGATCAATTAGAAAAGTATTAATATAAAAGTATCTGGTGGAGGGTATTTAAGATTCGGCTCAGCCGAATATAGCACTCTAAGTTGTTATTTTTCATTTTATTAATTAATACACTATTCACGTTTGCATAAATATTTAGAAAATTCAATAAATGTTTTATTGTTTATTTTCTATTTTAAATATTTACTCATATTAATAAAAATTTTATTTAGTTTATATAAAATGTATTTTCCTATGGTTTAATTTAAAATAAGCACAACACTTAAAAATACATACATATGTTTTATTATTTATATATTTATTTATGCAGGCAAGCAGACATATGAGATTTAAATAGTAATAATTAGAAAAAATTAAATAAAATATAAATAAAAATTAAATTAAATAGAAAATAAAAAAATTAAATTTTTATCGATATTTAAAATAATTTTTTAATGTATAAAAGTAAATCAATTGTCGGTTCTTTAGCAAGTAATCATATTTTAATTAAATATAATACTAAAAAGATTTTTTTAATAGAATTAATCATATAATGAAAATGAAGAACAGGTAATATATTTAATTTGAATTCATATTCTGTTAAGATTTCAGAGAATTAAATTTGAAGTTTTGAATTTGATAACAAATTTCATATAAGTAAGTCGATGGACAGAAAGATTGAGGCACAGATAAAATCTTTCTATATGTACTGGATTAATTTTCTCTTTTAATGTAAATCATTTAATTTGAAATATTTGTAAAAATTTATTTTATTTTTATGTTGGTCATCTGATTTTTTTTCACATTTTTTTAATATAATTTGACATGTTTTATTAAAATGTTTATAATTAATATGCCACGGTAAACAGTATAGATTTTTTTATAAATGTAATACTAGTACATTTTCATAGTAAACCTTATTAATTTACATATATAAATATGTATACATTAAATATCATCATGTATATTATTCTGCATATATGTATGTATGTATATGTGTGTATATATTTTTAATGTTCTTTCATATTTATGTCAAGGATATACTTGACATGTTGTAGAATTAAAATAAAACATAACATGATGCAAAAAAAATGATATGAAATCATACATTTTATAGTTAAAATATACAAATTACATTTAATAACGAATACCTACAAACGTTTATGAGCATTTAATTTATTAATGGTTAAATTAAATAACTAAATGATGAGTTGTAGTGATAGTAGTTTAATTTGTATGTATTCAAAAAATTATCTTGTTGATGTATTTGTGGCGGTAAGTATGTTTATATATTGCTATGTTTTTATATCAGTAAGTGTTTATGAGAATGTTAAAATATATATTAATAAATATTTACAATATTATTAATAATATAAGTAGTTATATGTACATATGTATGCACTTTTAAATCATTGACAATAAATTAATTTAAAGATGTGTATGTACAGTTATGTTTGCATATATGTATATAATTGATAATTAAAAATTTATTTTTTTTTTTAATTTATAGTGAATTTTTGACAGCGGACTCTACTTATGGATCGATTCCTTTGACCTTAATATTTTGTGAATTGATTTGTAGCAAGAGTGCAAAAAAATATGTTATACGTTCTTGTTGTTTTCAGTCTATAACTTACTGTGTAAAAACCATGGACTTAATATAATTGTGGTTTTCTAAATAATTACAAAAAGTAAATTCAAGTAAATTTAAGATATCCTGTTCTAAAGTGAAGTGTACCCTGAAAAATGTTTTACATCGATTGAAACCAAATAATAGTCGGACGTGACAAGATCTAGGCTATAAGGTGGGTGTAGCAAAACTACCCAACTACTCCTTTCTAAATAGTTTTTATTATTGTTTATCGGGCCACATATTATGGGATTTTTTTTTCGCCCAATGCTTACTTCAGACGAATGAGTTGCATTCTGTGTGGGTTCCTAGTGATAATCTGACCAGATGTCTGCAGCAGATCAGGTAGGGATCATTAGGTCCCATCAAATACAAAGATTTTCCTTAGTGTTAAATATATTTGTCTTTGTTGTCGATTTAATTGGTTGATTCTGGTTTCCACATGCATATTTTTATACCCTTCACCTTCGTGAGAAGGGTATATATAAGTTTCCCGACCCTATAAAAAATATATATATTCTGGAACATAATAGATAGCGGAGTCGCCATGTCTATCTGTCTGTCTGTTTTAATACCCACCATCCAAAAAGATGGGGGGTATATTGATTTTGTCATTCCGTGTGTAAAACATCGAAATATTGTTCACAGACCCCATAAGTATATATATTCTGGGACCTCGTAAGATTCTAAGACGATCTAGCTATGTCCGTCCGTCTGTCTGTTGTTGTCACGATAGCGTCCACAAAAAAAGAGATATTGACATGAAATTTTCCCAAAATTTTTTTTAATCATCAGAAATGTTTGGTATTGAAAACGGGCAAAATCGGCCAGAATATTGTGTAAAAAGGTTCAAACATTCACAAATTCGTTGTTTATGAAGCAAATGCCACAAAATTTCGCACAAGCCAATTTTTTGACTTCCGAAATAAAATTCTGAATTACGGTGGACATAGGACCACAATTGGTCCTACCCCCATACAAGGTCCCCTTTTGAAAATGTCTATAATGCTGATTACTGGCTTAAACATACGAATATAGTGATGAAATTCGACATACATAGGTTTCAAGCAAGCCAATATCTCTCCACCAAATTTTATGTGGATGGGTCCATAATTAACCCTACCCCCCATATAAGGTCCCCTCCAAAAAATTACTTTAACGCTCATTACTGGCTTAAAAATACAAGTATAGCGATGAAATTTTACAGAAGTAAGTTTTATATGAACCAAAATCTCTCTAATAAATTTTATGTGGATCGGTCCAAAATTGACCCTACCCCCCATATAAGGTCCCCTTCAGAAAATCACTTTAATGCTCACTACTCACTTAAAAATACGAGTATAGCGAAAATTGACATAAGTATGTCTTATACGAGCCAAAACCTTTCCAGCAAATTTTATGTGGATCGGTCCATAATTGACCCAACCCCCCATATAAGGCCCCTTTCAGAAAACGCTCATTATTTGCGTAAAAATACGAGTATAGCGATGAAATTTTACGAAGTAAGTTTTATACGAGCCATCACCTTTCCATCAAATGTTTTGTGGATCGGTCCATAATTGACCCTACCCCCCATATAAGGTCCCCTCCATAAAATTACTTTAACGCTCATTACTGGCTTAAAAGTACGAGTATAGCGAAAAAATTTCACAGAAGTAAGTTCTATACGAGGCGAAATCTCTCTACCAAATTTTATGTGGATCGGTCCATAATTAACCCTACCCGATGAAAATGACTTCATCGCTTATTATTGGCGTAAAAATACATAGATCTATGAAATTTGAAATAAATAAGTCTATATACGTACAAATAACCCTACTCGCTATATAAATTAATATATTTAATTCGAAAGAGCACTGTTAACAGTTAAACCCCCATTAATGGACCTCTTTCAAATATTTCCCTGATGTTCTCATTAATATCGACATATAATAATAAAATATTCAAAATATAAGTTTATTTATATGGCAGTGATTTGATGGTGGGTATAAAAGATTCGGCATAGCCGAATATAACACTCTTACTTGTTCTTTCTTTTCTTTTCTTTTCTTTTCTTTCTTTCTTTCTTTTTGCCATCTGTCTGTATGTCTATCTGTCTGTCTGTCTGTCTTTCTGTCTATCCGTCTGTTGAAATCAATTTACTGAAGACCCTAGATATCTTTTTGTTTCTTACTATTCACATTATTTTAATGCATTTCTTTTGTATAGCCAGCAATGTTTAGGCAAAAAAGTAATTTCGAAATCGTATTTGAAAGTGTCATGACTTCAATTAATATAGTAACCAATATTCTTAGATTTGGATGAATCCGGCTGCTGCTTGAATACTTCCCAATGGTTTTACAAGATCTTGTTGATATTAACTTTTTTGGTTGGCTTCTGAACTGCTCAAACCTCTCGCACGTTGAAACCGATTGAAAACATTCACCATACCTAAGCTTCGGTAAGCAGGCGGATCCTTTTTTCAACTTGAAAAAGTAAAGCTAAACTTTAGGTTTTTATAGAATTTTGTAATAAAATTAATTACGATATTTAAAAAAGTTCCAACCATCAGTAGTACCAACATTAAAATATATACTTTATACTGTGTTGACAATGAAAGTCCAAACCACTTCGACTTTCTTTGTCATTTAAATTTCCCTGTAGAATATAAACTTAGGGATGAAATCTATCACATCCTATATCTTTCACAACCTCCAAAATGGGCTTTTATATTCTTATATTCAATTCACTATATATCAAAGCATTCTTTCGTTTCAGTTGGAAACATTAGCAGCTTTTATTTTAGAACCACCCTACTGTTCGTTTGTACATATGTATATGACCTTAAAAATACAAACGTATTTTATTTATATCATCAAAACTACTACAACAAATTATAAATTTATAACCATGCACAATCACGTCTTTTGTCCCCACTACCTGTAAGGTAAAATCTTAACTTAACAAATAAATAGTTCTCTTACAAATTGTTCAAACTCAAGGATTTTTACTAAAGTAGATGTTTGCGTTTTAGTACCCTTTTTTTGCTGAACATTTCTGTTGACGCTAAATTCAGTTGGTTGCTGCGTAATATTTAAATGACCTCTTCCTCTCCTTCACAGTTTTAATTATAACTAAAAGTAAATGTCACGTACTTGTGTCTGTTGTTTTATTGCTAAAAATATCATAAGTTTATAGTTGTTGTCTTTTATTTGTGAGATTCTAGTATAAGCCCAAAAAAAACACGTATTTAACCAAACACGAATAAGTCCCTCGAAGTTTACTTAACTGCGGCTGAAATCAACCTACTTTACTCGCAAGTTGTTTGTTAAAATATATAATAAGGATTATGTTTGGTCCTTTATTTAATTTTGGTGGGCTGCGAATGGGTTAGTGACTTAATAACTTTAAGTTTATGTTAAGAGCAAAAGTTAAATGAACACAAAAATGTTGGATAAAAAGGCTTGGGGGTGTAGTAGAAAGAAATGTTATCTGAAATTTTTTTCGCAGAGGTGGAGCAATTGAAAAATTATTGGCTTAAAAATTGTAAACTTTTATTGCAAATCGTAAAAATTAAGGATTGTAAATGAGTTTTCTCTAAGAATTTTATTAGCAGTAGAATATAATTTAATATTTGGCAATTATAATGCTGTCATAAAAGGCTGCTACTTACAAAGGGAAACTTCTTAATTAGAAATATTATTGTATATTAAAGCTATTTAAATTAAAAATATACATATATTTTATTTTGTATAATTGTATCTGATAATTTTTTGGTAATTACTTAGTTTTTGCCATATCAATTTTATTTTAATCATCATAATTAAATTTTTTCTGAACTATAATGTTTTAATAGCCCTACATTTTATTGTCCATAAATATTGTTTTATTGTCTTTAGAACTATATATTTCTTAATTACTTTGTACATAAATTATCTGCATTTTCACAAATTTTTTTTTTGCTTAACTTACTAACCAAAATTATGTCTTAAATTTCGTTATATAAATCATACGCACTGTTGTGCCTCCTATAGTTAAACATTAAAAAGAGATATTTTATTTAGTTAAATAGAGAATTATTTCTAAATAAATAAGAAATGTTTAATTTAGATACAAACTATCTATATCATATATATGAAAAAGAAAAGTACTTTTTGAATATAATCTGTTGACTAGTTTACAAACCATTCTATGGAGATGTCTGTGAAGAGCCTGTGGACTATTGATTAGACTATCGACTGGTCTATGAACTAGCCCTTGTACTAGTTTATTGACTGGTCTATTAACAAGTTTATTTACTAGTCCCTGGGCTAGTAGTGATTCTGTAGACAAGTGTAAAGTATACGGGCTAGTCAATCAACTAGTCTTTGGATTAGTCTATTGACTGGTATTTTAACTCTCTATCAGCTTATTTTAAGATTATTCCATTGATATGTCTGTGGTATATTAAGAAAAAATAGTAATATAGTAAAGTACTTAATATGCTTGAGAGAACTGGGACATTTTTTGATGTCAAAAAGTACTATAGTACTGAATTTTCCAAGCCTGTTCTATTGACTTGTTTGGAAGTAGTCTTTTAACTGGTGTGTGGATTAGTCTACGGGATGTTCAATAGTTTATAAACTAGTTTATTAATAAATTTACTGACTGTAGAGCTGTTTTGAAAATTGACTTTATAACTGTCGATACAGGATTAACAACAAATGGCGTAACTTTGGAGTGAGGATTTTGACACGAGAGTTTAACGTAAACACCCGCCAAGGCGACCTTATTTCACGGTAATCTTTTTCATCCACTTATAAAATTTTACAAAGGTTTCTATAGAATATCGTCTTGTTGAATTTCATCGCTATAGATGCTTTTTTAAGGCAGTTATGAGCGTTAAAGTAATTTTCTGAAGAGGACATTATATGGGGGGTAGGGTCAATTATGAACCGATCCTTATAAAATTTTACAAAAAAATTAAGGTATCTATAGGATGTTTATGTCGAATTTCATCGCTATAGCTGCTTCTTTTAGTCAGTTATGAGCGTTAAAGTCATTTTCTGAAGGGGACCTTATATAGGGGCTAGGCGAAATCGTGGACCGATATCGCCGATTTTCTGTTATAACTTTTTAATGTTCAAAAACATGTAATAACAAACAATTATTATTTGCTGCCAAGACAAAGACTGAGAAAGAATTATTAACTTACAGTAATAAACACTGGGCTAAAAACAGAAGTATATTTATAAGAGTTATATATAAATATAAGTACAAATATATGAAGTACAGATTTCTATGCTCTACATTATATTTTCACATGGTCATATACACATATCATAATATATATAGATTCATATACTAAATACAGTGTAGAAAAAATGAGATAATTATTGAACGCAATTGGTTAATTTTTTATAGCTATGAAATATTTGTTAGTTTGAAAGGAGAATGTCAGCTCCGTAAAACTTTACCTTGGACACTACAGACCCATTGTTGTTTTATATTTCCTGTACTTTTCAATACCTTATGCACTATAACTGTATAAAATCATTTAAACCCCCTCTCAATGCCGGGCACAAAACAAGTTAGTTTGTATGTATATATTTTTATTACACTATTCTACATTTGTACACAAACAAATCAATAATAATAATCTTATGATAACTAAACACGTATACTAAGTCTATGGGGAGATATAAGGCCTTATTGTTTGTACTGTCTATAAAAGAGTATATTTGTTGATGTAGTTGTTCCTTTGTTATCATTATAGCCCTGGTATCGTTCGAAATTATTATATTTCGTTCACTGTTTGTTTCGGTTTGTTGTGGATACCCTGCAGTATGAAATAACTCCTATCTCTCTAGACAGTTATTTACATATAGCAACTTCCTTATGTACAGTAAACAGCTTTAATGAGACTTATTTCTGAATTTTTTAGGGTGACGACTTACTTCATCTCCATATTACAGAAAGAACATAAGTTAATACAAATTATATAAATCAACTAGGTCAACTACATATACAGTTAAACATTTCGATAAAACGCTGTCAAAAAGCTAACCCTCGTAAAGCTGCTGGGTTATGCTTCCTTCTTTCTCTGTCCGAATGTGCTAGTTATTGAAATATACTCTGTCTGCTTGTGTTCACAACAAAGTGATTAAATTTGCCGGAAATACATTTTCTCTATCAATATTTATAGAAAACACAATATACGTACATACATACATATCTATGTCTGTACATATAATGAACACCAACAATATATATTTTAACAACACTATCATCATCATCACCACAATCATTTTATTACCATTGCTCCAAGTACAAGTTCGAGTAAACTATAATAATTTAATTTTTATTTTTGTTTGTTGGGATTTTTTTATTCTACTTAAAACTTCTGAGTCTGAGTTTTGGCTTTTAATATTTATTATACGATTTATATGAAGATTAAAATGAAATGTTAAAAACATGAATAAAATATCCGTTTTTCTGTACATATGAGATGAAAAGACAAGTGTTTAGGGAATTAAACGTAAATAAAATGTATAATTAGTTTTCGAAATGTGTCGTTGTTGTAAGGCATATGTTAGGGGATTGAGGGTCAGGGGTAAGATAACTATGTTATTCTTTTAAAAAAATGTTCATAACATGTAGTAAAGGTATAATTTGTCACGGTTTTTAGCAAAAATCTTAATGAACTAGCTATACAAAAAACCATGCACTTATTCTGGAAGTCCATGCTTCATATAAGCTACCACATGAAGCACAAAGAAAAAACTGTCACTTTCACCCCCATCAAATATATGCATGTTGGACATTTATAATGAATTTCAAAGTGACGACATACATATGTGGGCTTCAACCATCATAGATCGATTCATATTCAATTATTACTACAACTGACATGTTTATTAAATTTTGACACATGCCAGCCAAAAATGTTTTTAAAAGTGTAGGATATTAGTTCAGTACTAGTTCAGTTCTAGTTTCAGTTCTAGTTCAGTTCTAGTTCAGTTCTAGTTCAGTTCTAGTTCAGTTCTAGTTCAGTTCTAGTTCAGTTCTAGTTCAGTTCTAGTTCAGTTCTAGTTCAGTTCTAGTTCATTTCTAGTTCAGTTCTAGTTCAGTTCTAGTTCAGTTCTAGTTCAGTTCTAGTTCATTAGTTCAGTTCTAGTTCAGTTCTAGTTCAGTTCTAGTTCAGTTCTAGTTCAGTTCTAGTTCAGTTCTAGTTCAGTTCTAGTTCAGTTCTAGTTCAGTTCTAGTTCTAGTTCAGTTCTAGTTCTAGTTCAGTTCTAGTTCAGTTCTAGTTCAGTTCTAGTTCAGTTCTAGTTCAGTTCTAGTTCAGTTCTAGTTCAGTTCTAGTTCAGTTCTAGTTCAGTTCTAGTTCAGTTCTAGTTCAGTTCTAGTTCAGTTCTAGTTCAGTTCTAGTTCAGTTCTAGTTCAGTTCTAGTTCAGTTCTAGTTCGTTCTAGTTCAGTTCTAGTTCAGTTCTAGTTCAGTTCTTCTAGTCAGTTCTAGTTCAGTTCTAGTTCAGTTCTAGTTCAGTTCTAGTTCAGTTCTAGTTCAGTTCTAGTTCAGTTCTAGTTCAGTTCTAGTTCAGTTCTAGTTCAGTTCTAGTTCAGTTCTAGTTCAGTTTAGTTCAGTTCTAGTTCAGTTCTAGTTCAGTTCTAGTTCAGTTCTAGTTCAGTTTCTAGTTCAGTTCTAGTTCAGTTCTAGTTCAGTTCTAGTTCAGTTCTAGTTCAGTTCTAGTTCAGTTCTAGTTCAGTTTCTAGTTCAGTTCTAGTTCAGTTCTAGTTCAGTTCTAGTTCAGTTCTAGTTCAGTTCTAGTTCAGTTCTAGTTCAGTTCTAGTTCAGTTCTAGTTCAGTTCTAGTTCAGTTCTAGTTCAGTTCTAGTTCAGTTCTAGTTAAGTTCTAGTTCAGGTTCTAGTTCAGTTCTAGTTCAGTTCTAGTTCAGTTCTAGTTCAGTTCTAGTTCAGTTCTAGTTCAGTTTCTAGTTCAGTCTAGTTCAGTTCTAGTTCAGTTCTAGTTCAGTTCTAGTCAGTTCTAGTTCAGTTCTAGTTCAGTTCTAGTTCAGTTCTAGTTCAGTTCTAGTTCAGTTCTAGTTCAGTTCTAGTTCAGTTCTAGTTCAGTTCTAGTTCAGTTCTAGTCAGTTCTAGTTCAGTTCTAGTTCAGTTCTAGTTCAGTTCTAGTTCAAGTTCTAGTTCAGTTCTATTTCAGTTCTAGTTCAGTTTCTAGTTCAGTTCTAGTTCAGTTCTAGTTCAGTTCAGTAGTTCAGTTCTAGTTCAGTTCTAGTTCAGTTCTAGTTCAGTTCTAGTTCAGTTCTAGTTCAGTTCTAGTTCAGTTCTAGTTCAGTTCTAGTTCAGTTCTAGTCATTCAGTCAGTTCGTCAGTTTAGTCAGTTCTAGTTCAGTTCTAGTTCAGTTCTAGTTCAGTTCTAGTTCAGTTCTAGTTCAGTTCTAGTTCAGTTCTAGTTCAGTTCTAGTTCAGTTCTAGTTCAGTTCTAGTTCAGTTCTAGTTCAGTTCTAGTTCAGTTCTAGTTCAGTTCTAGTTCAGTTCTAGTCAGTTCTAGTTCAGTTCTAGTTTCAGTTCTAGTTCAGTTTAGTTCAGTTCTAGTTCAGTTCTAGTTCAGTTCTAGTTCAGTTCTAGTTCAGTTCTAGTTCAGTTCTAGTTCAGTTCTAGTTCAGTTCTAGTTCAGTTCTAGTTCAGTTCTAGTTCAGTTCTAGTTCAGTTCTAGTTCAGTTCTAGTTCAGTTCTAGTTCAGTTCTAGTTCAGTTCTAGTTCAGTTCTAGTTCAGTTCTAGTTTCAGTTCTAGTTCAGTTCTAGTTCAGTTCTAGTTCAGTTCTAGTTCTAGTCAGTTTAGTTCGTTCTAGTTCAGTTCTAGTTCAGTTTAGCTCAGTCTAGTTCAGTTCTAGTTCAGTTCTAGTCAGTTCTAGTTCGTTCTGTTCAGTTCTAGTTCAGTTCTAGTTCAGTGTTCTAGTTCCGTTCTAGTTCAGTTCTAGTTCAGTTCTAGTCAGTTATGTCAGTCTAGTTCAGTTCTAGTTTCAGTTTCATAGTTCGTTCTAGTTCAGTTCTAGTTCAGTATCAGTTCAGTTCTAGTTCAGTTCAGTTCTAGTTCAGTTCTTGTTGATTATTCTATTATTGTTGTTATTGAAGCGCTATTTATATGTTTCGAAGGTTAATGCTAAATTTTACAAACAAAGTTGCAATATACATTTTTAAGCCCATATCAATTTGAGTTAATTTCAATTAATTTTTCACTTTGCATTCAACAACTTCAATTGGACTATAATGTATTTTCCATCAAACTGTTTTCCTAAGACCAAAAAAAAATTTTTCGCACTTATTTCAACAACATTTGTTTTTATGATTTTTCATTAAATAATGTGCCTTTAGCTTTGTTAATTTAAATAGCTCTCTTTCGTTTTTTTCTACATTTTAATACAATGCGAATACATTTTATTTATATTTTTTTCTGCAAAAATTTCTAATGAATTATTTTCTATACATATTTTCTTTTCTGTGCTATAATAGAAATGTTTTATTCTAACAAATGTTTAAAAGTATGAGCAAATATAATATGTTATATACATAAGTACATAATTATGTACATATATATGTATATTGTTCTTAGTATGTATGTTACTGTTTAGATTGTAATTGTAGTTACACTATATAAAATTGTGTGTGTTGTTGAGTAAGTATGTGCGTATGTTTTTATGTGTAGTTTATGTATGTGCATGAATTTTTATAAATTCATTTCTATATGTGCTTTATGTATAGGAAATAATGCTCAAAGCTTTATGCATTTAGGCTAAAAGAAGCAAAACAAAAAAATATATACATATATATATACACTAACACAAAAGAATACAAAAAACGGAAACAGAGAAGAGAATGAGAATAGGAAATGGAGTGAAAAAAATTAAGCAAACTTGTTTTGTAACTGGCTGGAACGAATTTAAAATGCCCTGTTTTGTAATTAAATTAAGGCTTATGTTTAATACTTTAAAAGGCTACGAATAAAGGCAGAAGAAGGGGAACTTTACAAAAGGAGTAAATTATATTGTAGTTAAAGAGAAAAGCTTTTTAGAATGTTTTATATGTTTTCTTAAGAAATCTTTTTTAAATATACCACTTATATCACTAATAATAATGACATTCACTTTCTTCTGCAGGAATGCGAGGAAGACCGCATTTCTTTAGATATTGCAAAAAAATCCGATTTTGTTTTATGATCGTAAGTCTGCAAATCATTGATCTTATACTACAACGTTTTATGAGATACAGTATTTCAATATTTTCAATACTTACTTCCTACATCAACTCATAAACCTATTTCAAGTGTGTTTCATTTAAATCAAACATTTTAACATTCCTCTAATTTAGGTACAGAAAAGGATATACATGAAAAAAAAAAAAAAAAAAAACATAGAAACGGAAAACAAATTAATGGCATCTGTTGTTTAATACTTATATATGATTATATTTTCTTGTTTGTATAGTTTATGTTGTCGTTGTTATTTTTTATTTTTGTTGTTGTTTATTTGTTGTTATATTATTCCTTGTGTTGCCACTATGCTGATGCTGTTCCTACTGCTGTTGCTTTCTGCTACATATAATTCATTTAACAAACAAGGATTGAAAAGTCTTGTTATTCAATTATTATATTAACATATCTGAGTAAATAGTTAGTAAGCAAATACAGAATTAGTTAAAAATCTGCCAAAAAAAAGTGTAATACATCCCTTTTTTAGTTACAGTTTTCCCATGAACATATTTAGCTTTACGTACATAATATGTAAGTTTTTAAAGTGAATATTAAATTTCAAATCTAACTTGTTTATATAACTACCCAGTTTCAGGACTCTTCAATCCTTGTACTATAAATGCGTATATATGTATATATAAAATAATTTAACTTTTGCCCTGCTACATAGTTTGTGATTATAGAAATGTTAAGCTTTATTTATGTTTTATTTTATGAGTTTTAATTCTAAAAAGGAAAAGTATAATTAAGAGCAAAATATCTTTATAGCATTTTATGTTTTCTACAGAATTTTTTTATTATTTAGTTAGTTAGATTTTAATGTTAAGCAAAAATTGTTTAAAATTTTTATTACAATTCATTTAAAGTGGCAAACTATAAAAAGGATTAAAATAGAAAAGTTATATTAAATAAATAATATCAACTTGAGTTGAGATTTATAAAAGTTATACAAGTTTAATATAATTTTTCTAGAAATATACATACATATTTTATTTTTTAATAAGAAAACAACAAAACTGAAAACACAGCAAGGAAAAAATACATTATGAGAATAAATTTAAGTATATTGTTA